>NW_006298049.1:1287031-1287792 GCF_000327345.1 Myotis davidii | reverse complement strand
GACATTTCCAAGTATGGTAAAACTGCCTATGTCTGTGTCTCTAATATTTAGCGTTAAGAGGTTAACAATCACGTGTGTGTGGTGTGTGGTGGTCTTGTAACTCTGCTTCCTACATAGCTTTTGAATTTTCCCCTTTTTCCCTGTTGCCACATCCTTAGTTCAGGTCGTCATCATCTCTCTAGTCTTGCTGCCCCTTCCCCACCTTTGGCTAGTACTGCTCCCAGTATTTCTCTTAAGCTCCAGACACATCTTTCCTTTCACACACTCTTCGATGGATCCCTCCATCCAGAAAAATCTGTGTCCTCCTCTGGGGGCACAAGGCCTTTCATGATGAGGCTGGAGAGAGCCTCATCAAGACAAAGGCCCCTGTGGGTCCTTGCCGGTCCCTTAATGAGCAGTTGTCACCAGCTTCTGAGCCTTTGCCTGGACAGCTGGACCTTACCCCATCCTGCCAGAAGTCCCCGTTCAAGGCTCTTCTTCCAAGTAAAACCTTCTCTGATCTTCCCACTCTTGTTCCCACTCCCTACGTCTTCACTGCCTATGCTAGTACCTATAGAAGCCTTGAGTGTGTCTGCCAGAGTGAGTGGGTGCTAAAAAAATATAGTGCATAAACAGACATGTCATTTATCACACCATCAAAATTTTAAATCTGTCTTCCCTATTAGATTTGAAGTTTTCTCTAGAGCAGTGGGTAACATGGTATGTACTACAAAAAGCAAAGCTTTTGGAGACGAGTTTGGGTTAAAAACTCCTCTCTATCA
>NW_006298049.1:1279352-1286978 GCF_000327345.1 Myotis davidii | reverse complement strand
AGTGTGAGCCCATGGACCAAGGGGTCCCAGGTTCGAATCCTGATCAGGGCACATGCTTCAGTTGCGGCTGGATCCCCACTCGGGGGTGAGGAGGGAAGGGGTGTGTGTGTGCAGGAGGCAGCTGATGGATGTGTCTCTCTCATCGATGTTTCTAACTTTCTCTCTCTCTCTCTTCCTCTCTGTAAAAAATCAATAAAATATATTTAAAAAAAAAAGAAAAAGAGTTTCCTCAGCTACAAAATGGGAGTGACACCTCCTCAAAGAGTTGTGAAAATTAACATAATGTATGTAATATCAGACACATAGTAGGCAAACAGCTGTTTTTCCCCTTGCCTTCAATTTACCAAATACCCTGCAAAATTCATAACACTGCACTACAAAGCTTGTGTTTTGGATTTTATGCTTCCAGGTGACCCACTGTCTAAATTCTATAAAAGTTCAATTTTTGTCAGATTTGAAAACCTTCCTCTTTCCCACCTTAGTCATCTAGGGAATATTATACCTATTATTTTATTTAATCCTCAACAGTTCTTTGAATTATTATTCCCATTTTTCATAGCCAAGAAAACAGGAGCAAAAAAGAAGGTAATGGATTTTCTTTCAGGAGGGCTAGGGCATTTCAGAACCCTGTCCATGGCCTCGAAGTTCTGGGCTCTGTCCTTTATGCCCGTTGCCCTACACTCGGTCTTATGAATGCTTGCTTTTAAATGCAACCAATGCCCAGCTGGTGCAGCTAAGTGGGTGAACGTCGATCCATACACCAAGAGGTCATTGGTTTGATTCCGGTCAGGGCACATGCCCAGGTTGCGGGCTCAATCCCCATTGGGGGCATGCAGGAGGCAGCCAATCGATGTTGATGCTTCTTTCTCGATATTTCTCTCTCTTCCTCTCCTTTCCTCTCTAAATCCAATAAAAACATATTTTAAAAATAAATAGGTACATGCAACCACTAAGCCTTTTGAAATCAAAACCAACACTCCAATGACGATTGTTTTAAGGGCAAAAGTTATAGTAGTTATTTTAATTTTTTAAAAATAAAAAATATATTTAAAGAAGAGTTTTTTTCAGCCCCATAATCTGGAACTGAATAGTGGCTGTCACAACCTCTCTGACTGGACTCAGCTGCTGGGAGCCTTGGTTCCTTCATCCCTAACTTAAGAACAATGATAGTACCTGCCTTCTGCGAATACGAGGACTAAACGAGCTAACAAGTGCACTTCCAGCGCAGGCGGAGCAGGTCAGGCCCAGGGCAGGGCTCGGCATCTATCCCGCCAGAGTGTGAGGTTGTCCTTCAATGTGCTCCATCACAGGAAAGAAGACACAGAGGAAACATTCACTCTTAAACACCTTTTGCTTCGTTGAGAACTCTAATAACAACAAAAAAAGCACCCAGAGACAAATAAAAAGTAACTTTATTGACTGTTGATCTTACCATGAAATGCCTATAAGAATAATTACAAAATAATGCAGTTTGTTTTTTACACACTTTTGGTATCATCCCGATATGACGATCCTTTCACAGAAAGGATTCTTTACAATTTGTGTAGATAGACAGCTCACCGTTGCGAATACAAATGTAGAAGCAGTGCATACCAAATCGGTACACTAACTTAGCAATGGACATTAACAAATGCAGAATAAATAACAGCTTTATACTTTTCTTTTTTTTATTTTTTAAAACAATTTCCAAATACAAAAATGTAGGTATTCAAAATGGATTTCCATATACATATATATACTTCTGCTGCAAACAGTGGGTCACAAAACAAAAGTGTCCTCAGCATGTTTCATTCTTGAAAACCCACAAGACGATGCATCAATCCAATTAGAAAGAAGGTGTGCAAAACCCCCAACTGTGCTGGCAGAGCCCTGAAGGCGCGACTCAGGTTGAAGTTGAGAGAAAATAAAGTAAAAAGCGCTACCTCGTCCATATATGTATGTTTTCTTCTTGGTCTTTGCAAGAAACACTGAGAGCTGAGGAAACACAGAACGTTGTGACGGGGCTCTTTACAGTCCAACTTCCCCAGGACTTGTCCCCTTCAGCATCTACAGGAAACGGTGAACTATTTGATGACGTCTAAGAAAAACGGTCACTAGATGATCCTTTCACACTCTCACCCTTTCATACAGAGGCTGAGATACTTTTATACATTCTGGTATCTGAAACTTTGGTTCTTTCAAAACATTTGATAAAAGTACAGTAATTCCATGACTATACAACTCTATAGAATTTTTTTTTTCCTTTTAAAGTGTCAAGTTAGACTGACTTGACCAGGCTTGTGTGCACACGGCCCTGCCACTCCCGCGTGGGCATGTGGGGCACAGCGCAGGTGGGCGTGCTCCCGTGTGTGTCTGTAATACTGACTCCCATCCATGGGTAACACTGCGTGTCCTGCCGTCTCCTAAATCTTATATCTTTGTTACCTGAAAACTTAACTTTGTATAAAAATATGACTGTTTCTTTAGAAAATAATAGTGTTGCTTTTTTTTTTTAATAAAACCTGGAAGGTAGAAAAATGGTATATCAAAATATGGTAAACAAATGCTTTAAATATGAAATCATTAAAAACATCTCATAGAAAGACACTGTGCTAAAGTTCTCTCCTAAAGAGCGAGCAAGGCCGTTACACCTAAAGGCTAATGAGTTCATTCCCCGGACTTGGTTTCCTTCTATATCCTAACAGTAGTGGCAGAAACTGTCTCTAAAATGGCCCTTTTCTCAACCACTAACGTTTTCTGGATGCTTTTACATCAAAATTAAAAAGACATCCTCTGGATCCATGGTTTTCAGCTCTGCTGATATCGGTTCCACTTGGAGAACTTTACAGGAAAAGGCAGTCCGCCTGGGTCTAATTAAATTCACTGGAGGTGGGACCCAGACATTTTTTAAAAAACCTCTCCAAATAATTCTATTATGCAACCAGGGTTGAGAATCACGGCAAAAGACACATGAGAAATAGTCATTTTAAACTATATGAGTCAACTGATTGTCTGTAGGCAGCATTCATTCAATGACGCATCCTCCACATTCAACAAGACCGGCCACGTACATGAGACCGTCACGGAAGCTTTACACACATATAAACACGCACTATCTCATGTCTTTATATATGTATAATAACATCTGGGGAGAGTTAGGGCATTTCTGGTTAAGCAGAAACTAGCATTACCATAATTTGTTCTTGATTTATTTAAAAAACAAACACTAAGCACGAACATTTTCTAAGACATTTCCATAGTGTTAACAGAAAACAGTGTTGGAAACTCTACAAAATACATTGTGACATGAACACAGTTGCTCTATTATTTTCTGGAAGAGCAGGAGGAGGACGTGGTGCTGGGCACGGAGGAGTCACAGGCACGCACGCAGCATGCGGCCTTCGGGCACTGCTTTGCTCACGCCTGCCGGCACCACCCTGGGCTGCACTTCTGTCATGTTCATCTCTTTGGCTTGCTAGACGCACTGGTTCTGACCGCTTCGCCAGGGTTCACGCTGGGGCAGCCTCGGTGCGGCGGCAGTGGGTGTGGGCTAGGCCACGGTCCCTCCAGAGAAAGGAGACTCTTTTCTCCTCCCTCAAAACATGGGCATTTCATGAGGGAGCGATAAAAAATGTACAGGCACACAACCCTACCATCATGCCCGTGATAAAAAACATGATGTTATTACGTAGGACTGAACTAAAAAACAAAACGGTGAGCAAACACACCACGGGTCACTACTCTGAAGGCTGGGTAACCAGTAAAGCGCATTTCCTTCCGAAGGCTCGTGAACTCCAGGCACTTGTCTTGCTGTACATTCTCTTTCACGTCTGTGTAATACTTAAAGTGCAATTGTCCCACGGCTTTGTTTCCGGCGCAAATATAAAGAAAGAGCTGTGTTTTGGGTGAGGGAGATATGGCACGAGGAATAAGAAAGAACTCATGGCTTTCACGGCCCCCAGGGAACAGGGCTGCCGTAGAGCTGCACGCAGACGTCCTTTATACCACGAACTCCGGGACTTCGTCATGAGTGAGGTCCAGAGAAAAGTACTTGCTGGTTCTTTTGACTGGAAAAGCGTCCTGGATGTTGACACACTGCTGAGCCAGGCAGCTGTTGCAGTAGAGGCCTTCCTCATCCAGTTCGTGGCCACAGCCGAAGGTGTAGCTCTGAGCGGTGTCTTGACACAGACCGGCGATGCGCAAGAAGTCTTTCTGGTACAGTCTGATGTCATCGAGGCTCAAGCTGTGCCGGTCGGTAGAAGTCTTTGGTTTTCGACATATAGTCTGCAAAACAAGGGAAGTCTGAAACCACTTCAAGAGGAGAGGCTCAAGTGGAAGGTTAGCAATAGCAGTATTTGCCCTGTTTACAGAGAGAGGCTGCAAAACTATATAAAGGGTTAAGGAACCCTGTGTGTTAGAGAGGTTTCTAATCTAAAACACCCGGACCCCTGAGCAGAAAAATATCAGCACCACCAATAACAGGAATAGCAGTTACCATTTGCTGAGCCTTTATTATGCGGTGGAAGGCCCTGATATAAACACACTACGTGTATTACCAGCTCATTCTTCCTATGAGCCCTATGAGGCGGGTGGTATTATTCTCCCCGTTTTACAGATGAATAATCCAAGGCACAGAGAAGTAAATGCGACAGGAATCCAACTCTCTCGAGCATCTCAGATATCAAGCACTTGTCTTAAAGTAAGGCTGTATAGGTAAAGAGGTTGTTTCTTTAGCATAGGGCAGTTCAGTGTGGCAACGCGTTCATGCTGAGGTCTGTTATTATGTTAATAGGAAATGGGAAAACAAACTAATTATTTCTCCAGAAGAAAGACTGGAGAACTGTTTTTTGTTTTTGTTTTTAAAGCCAGAATTCTTGGGTTGGAAGAATAACCTGGTGCAGAGAAGGTTGGGAGGCAGGTGCCAGGACTGAGAGGCAGCTCTTGAACGTCCCAAGGGGCCGTGTTCTGCCAAAGGCTTCACACAGCGGGTAGCAGACTTTTGGAGTTCATTATCCCAAGAGGTGGTCCTGGCTGAACATATAAATAGTTTGAAAAGTGGCTCAGATAATTACATAAATGGAAGATACTAAATGGGTTATTAATGGAAACGAGGCATTATTCTCTCTCACTTATGCTGCTGAACACCACAAAGGCCAACACTGTTAGAATTAAGAGGCAAAAGCACCAGGAGGGAGAGACGAGGGTCCGAGCCCAACAATATTTTACCAGGAAGTGTCACCTTCGAGCACTCCTGGAGATGACCATCCCTTGTACGGATGTCCTCCCAGGCGCCCATGTGCTTTCACACGGAGAATCCCATACGTCATCACCACAAATCCTCACGGCGGGCACAATGCTCTCCCCACTCTGTAGGTGAGGACTCTGATCCTTCGCTGTGCCCCGCAAACATTTATGTACAATAAGAGCTAACACTTAGTGGCCTAGCAGGGTGCCAACCCAGGCAGTCTGATTCTGGAGTTCATTCCACCTAATCATGCAACACATACAGCTTTAGAAATTATGCATTAGAGTTCTCAGAAAAATATTTTTTTAAAATATGTTTCCACTGATTTCAGAGAGAGGGAGAGACAGAAACACTAATGATGAGAGAGAATAATTGGTCATGTGCCTCCTGTATGCTCTCTCCTGTGGATCAAGCCCACAACCTGGGCATGTGCCCTGATGGGGAATCGAACTTTGACCTCCTAGTTAATGGGCTGGTGCTCAACCACTGAGCCACACTGGCTGGGCTCAGAAAAATATTTAATAAAATGTCATTTCACATTATGATTACATAAATGAAAGGAGAAAGGGCAAATAGGAAAAAAAGAGAGAAAAAGGCAGCAGGCAAAAATTACCAGAATGCAGGAAAAAAAATGAAATAAAAGAAATACACAGAAGAGAAAAAAAAGAGAGAGAACCCAAGAAAAAGAGACATATAAGGAGAGCTAGAGCGTGCTCAGAAAATTGAGCTCAATGTAAGTTGTACATTTTATCCAAATACTGCAACCACGAGCTTTAGAGTATGTTAACTTGTCTCTAACTTTTGACATCTTAGCCTAACCAGTGAACACAAGTCATCAAATATTCTCCCACAGTATACTTTGGAAGTTTACTCCAAATGGGAGAATCAGAGGGTGGAGAAACACCTCTACCCAGCACACCTGACCAGTTGTTGTTGTCAATCAACACACACACACACACACACACACACACACACCGTCAGCCTGAAGTCTGGACACCTAGAGTGTGACACAAGGTGCATAATTTATGCAAAACCAAATCAACTCCAAGATAAATGGAACCAGCAAATAAACTGGAAGTCAGCTCAGAATGAGACTGTACTGCATGTGTCTGTTAAGAATCATTTGCTCAGGATTTTAATTTTCGCCTCTCTATATAAATATGCATGCTGGCTTGCTATTTAAAGTGCTCAGGTCCCTCCATACCTGTGGAAGAGAATCGGTACTCTGGCCACGAAGCTTGACAACTGTTTCGGAGGAGCTGGAGGTGGAAGAACCGATTTCTTTCACAATCAACCCTAAAGTAAAACAGAATAAAAAGCAATGAAGATTTCACATTATTCATACCTCTTGCCACATATACTGTTGCTACTGAAAAAGAAAGATCAAATATGAACCATTATTGGAAAATCTCACAATGATTCTTTGGTAGCAGACAACCAGGATGGAACACATTTTATCTTGTATCTTATAGGAAACTGGGGTGAGGGGTGGGTTGAGATGAATGCAGGGCTTGAGTATATGAAGAAATTTAGAGCCTGAATTTTCTAAAATAAACTTCTAATGAAGCTCGCTATGATGAAGTTAGTAGTAAAAACAAAGACCCTAGGCCGGGTAAAGGAATCTCTTTACTATGTCTCCTGCGATCTTCCCACTTACCACATAACACCATTTTAGAACTTAATCCCACCTGAACAGTGACTTCTAGGTTTGGTCCACTGGGATGTGCAGTGGGTAAGTGTGAGGGCTCTGGCCTCTGGAGTCACACAGATCTGGGCCCAGACAAGTAATCAGCCATGTGTCCTGGCCAGTTACTTAACCACCCTGAGTCTCATGTCAGCCCCTCTTATTCAGGGGGCTGACAGCAGCACCCATCAACAGAGTTTTACGATGATTAAAGAGCATGTGCATAAAAAGCATGAAGTACAGGGCCTGCACACGGAACGTGCTCAGTTCACAGAAGCTCTTCTTGGCCGACAGGGACACTGTGGCCCATACCTCCTGAGGCAATCCCCTCACTGGTAAGAGCCTGAAATGGGAGGCCACAGTGAAGATCAGCAGGGTCCTTAATCACCCCAGTGCTTAGGGGCAACCTGCTGAAACTTGGAAACAGAAATCCAGGGCTGACACTTCCTTATGAGCCCGCGGCATGTGAGTGAAGCATCCCCAAGACATGTTTTAGAAGATAAAACTGCCAACAAGAGCTGGAGATGTATGGAAAGATCACTGACATTTTTCTCGCAAACAGGTGAAGCGAGTGAGTAGGTGAAGTCCTTAAGGCCAAATAATTTAAGTACTTTCCCACTTTATTATAAATCAAAACAAAACCATAATGTGATTTTCATTCAGCCACTGCTAGTAACCTATAGAAATAACTTTCGGTGTTAAATGCTTCCTTTGGGCT
>NW_006298049.1:1238557-1279293 GCF_000327345.1 Myotis davidii | reverse complement strand
TCTTCAGGGTGCTGACAGCAGCACCTATCAAGAGAGTTTTACGATGATTAAAGAACATGTGCATAAAAAGCACCAAGTACAGGGCCTGCACACGGAACGCGCTCAGTTCACAGAAGCTCTTCTTGGCCGACAGGGACACTGTGGCCCATACCTCCTGAGGCAATCCCCTCACTGGTAAGAGCCTGAAATGGGAGGCCACAGTGGAGATCAGCAGGGTCCCTAATCACCCCAGTGCTTAGGGGCAACCTGCAGAAACTTGGAAATAGAAATCCAGGGCTGACACTTCGTTATGAGCCCCTGGCATGTGAGTGAAGCATCCCCAAGACATCATTGAAATGTACTTGTAAGGAAAATTCAACCCAATAAAACAAAAGGGCAGGAAGGGAGGAAAGCTGGGTGAAGGACTAAGCTAAGCGTGCCCAGAGCACCGGCCTGCGGATTTCTGTCGGTCAGGCAGAGGATTCTGCCACCACCGCAGGTGCCTATAGAAATAACTTTCGGTGTTAAATGCTTCCCTTGTACCCCCTCCCCACAAGCACTTTCGTGTATATTGTTTCATGCACACACATACACACATGCATAGTGAGAGAGAGTGTGCTGTCTGTGCACCTGTAATGTGCATGTAATTATGAGTATATATTTAATGCACATTGAAATGTACTTGTAAGGAAAATTCAACCCAATAAAACAAAAGGGCAGGAAGGGAGGAAAGCTGGGTGAAGGACTAAGCTAAGCGTGCCCAGAGCACCGGCCTGCGGATTTCTGTCGGTCAGGCAGAGGATTCTGCCACCACCGCAGGTGTGTTCCTGGCAGAGCACCGGAAGGCCAGGGTTCTGCTGGGCCAGCCAGTGGGCTTCTGCCATAAGGTTCCTCGTGCTCCTGCAGAGTGAGTGCCAGGGTGGGGGGACTGTGCTGGCTTTATTCATCTGATTCCCTGCCCATGTGCATGGGAGAGGTGCAGCACTGGGGACTGTGGGCTATAGAAATAACTTTCGGTGTTAAATGCTTCCGTTGTACCCCCTCCCCACAAGCACTTTCATGTATACTGTTTCATGAACACAGATACACACATGCATAGTGAGAGAGAGCGTGCTGTCTGTGCACCTGTAATGTGCATGTAATTATGAGTATATATTTAATGCACATTGAAATGTACTTGTAAGGAAAATTCAACCCAATAAAACAAAAGGGCAGGAAGGGAGGAAAGCTGGGTGAAGGACTAAGCTAAGCGTGCCCAGAGCACCGGCCTGCGGATTTCTGTCGGTCAGGCAGAGGATTCTGCCACCACCGCAGGTGTGTTCCTGGCAGAGCACCGGAAGGCCAGGGTTCTGCTGGGCCAGCCAGTGGGCTTCTGCCACAAAGGTTCCTCGCGCTCCTGCAGAGTGAGTGCCAGGGTGGGGGGACTGTGCTGGCCTTACTCATCTGGTTCCCTGCCCATGTGCATGGGAGAGTGCAGCATCGGGGACTGTGGGTTGAGCTTCCGCGACAGGAGCATGTCCTCCGTGATGTAGATGCACATGTCCGGGCTGACCTCCAGCGAGTCTTCGTTCAGCTGCTCCAGGTCCCTCGGGTCATCAACCAACATCTCTATTTCTGACACAGAAAAGGGAAAAGACATGTAGTGGCAGAAAGGGAAATGATCACCAGAATGCACAGCCACATTCTGAGGGAAGCTATGTAATTATTCGTATTTGAAAATAAGTTGGCGTATGAGGCTCTACAGCAGTCCACTCTCAGGACAATTCTCAAACAGATGCTATTCGTTCTCTTTCTCACAAGACTGCTGTGTTCTCCACAGGTCTTCCAGCACCCTGACTTGTCAATTGTTGTTTACTCTTTAAGAAAGAAGAAAAGCTCTGCCACCCTGCTTCCGTCACAGGGCAAACGGAGACCGATGGCTCATTTGGCTAATGCCACAGCAGACGGTTGACACAGAATGAGTAGTTCATGGCGCTCCCCACTGCCCATAGCTGCCTAGTCTCAGGGTAGTTGTGACTCAACTTGGTTACTACATGAATTCTATAGTAACCAAACATGTTCTGCAGCTTTCCTTAATGGAGTCAGTATCTCTTCCCCAAACCTGATTGCTATATATAGCATTTATTTGAGGCAGAAAAATAATAAAAAATATGTAAACAAATGCTAGGTTTGGCTGATACAGGCTCATCTTATTTCCTTGCCACAGAGTTAAGTGGCCAGGTGCTGTGTTTCTTTTATACTCCCTAGGGTTCTGGTGATCTGAGAAGTATTTAAGAAATACTAATTAATGAAATGGTCTGGACTCAAAATTCTTTTTTTTGGAAAGTTCAAGACATTTATGTGACTATCATTGAATCCAATCTGTTGTCCTACCACTATAGCAACCAAACATGTTCTGCAGCTTTCCTTAATGGAGTCAGTATCTCTTCCCCAAACCTGAATGCTGTTGCATTTATTTGAGGCAGAAAAATAATAAAAAAGATGTAAACAAATGCTAAGTTTGGCTGATACAGGCTGTCTGTCTCATCTTATTTCCTCACCACAGAGTTAAGCGGCCAGGTGCTGTGTTTCTTTTATACTCCCTAGCGTTCTGGTGATCTGAGAAGTATTTAAGAAATACTAATTAATGAAATGGCCTGGACTCAAAAAAAATTTTTTTTTGAAAGTTCAAGACATTTATGTCACTATCATTGAATCCAATCTGTTGTCCTAACCCATGCTTATTTCATGTGGAAATCAGAAATGCAGACCCAAGGGCTGTGGGACTAACTTCTACTCCATATAAAATCCTAAAACTTAGAATCCACAACCACCCAACCCTGTGGTGGCAAAGGCTCATGACTAGAGGGATGTTTTGTTCACAAACAACCCAATCAAGTAACTGGGGAAGGTGGCATGAGACTTTCTCTCTATTTTACTACTTCTTAGTTGGTCTGCAGAACTAATTCTGTAGAACTAATACCTGAGAAACAACTAGGAGAGAAAAAGAAATGAGCCATGAGGACGGGGCTGTCCTGTCGGCTCAGTGGGCCGGGGGGAAAGGTTACCATCGTCCTGCGAGTCCTCTTCCAGCCGGTCCTTGCCACCGCTCTCCACCCCTGAGGTGTGGGAGCTGCCGTGGCTGGTCATCGAGCTGCAGGTCTTCAGCTTGCGGTGGATGGCGCTGCCGGAGTAGCTGTCCTCCGGCCCCGGGTCCCGAGGCTTGGTGTCCGCCTCGATGCCCGAGGTGTGGGAACTGCTGTGGCTGGCGGTGGAGTGACGGGACAGGCGCTTATGCTTCATGCTGCCCACGCTGCTCCCGCTGGCCCGGGACCGCTTCTCCAGCTGGTCCATGTCAAGGTCCAGGTTGTCACTGATGTAAGATTCCCGGTACTGCTTCTTCTCTGTTTGGGAAGAAACAACCGATCGCCATCTCACTCAACCCAGACGGGGACCGGATGGGGAGCTTACGTGAGTCAGTCATCAGGCCAAGATCAAGTACAAGTTCACTCTCAGAATCTAGTGACTGGAAAGTGGTCCTAATTCTGGCAGGCTCTCCACCTAAGAACACCGCCAAGTGAATAAAAGCCAGGACGGCACATTTGAGGGGAGCGCATAAACTACACAGGGTTCTAAAGCTTCCAACACCAGAGAAGAAGGCTGCTCCTTGACCGACCACCTCGTGTCAGTAAACTGTTACTGGTCCCGCAGTGAAATAAGTTCAGTAACTGAGAATGAACATTTAGAAAGTGTGAGAGCAACCTGACACTGTCATGGCAGCCACCACTGTGACTTTTGTATTTTGCAGAAGTATCAGTCCACAGTGGATTAGAAATTTAAAAAACCTGGTCCTTCCCCCACAGGTAATTTCAGAAACACTACTATAGGAGACTGTTGAATAAACATAAGTATGCTATTTGCCATTCATTTCCTCTGTTCATTTGGTCCACTGTTTGTTTAGCTCCAACTTGTTGAATACAATTTTAAAAAAAATGATTCTTCTGAGAATTTCTTTCAGGTAACTCTAAAATTTAGGTTAACATTAGCGAAGACTGCTTTTCTCCGTTTAGGCTGAATTAGTGAGACTTTCTCATCTAGTTAGAAAACACAGTCATCACGACACGGCTGGTGTGTCACGTGGCCTCTGATTGGTAAAAATGTTCCTGAACGTGTCACATGCAGAGACACATCACTGAAAGTCTCTTTCATCAAGTGCTAACCCAGTCAGTACATCAAGCACAAAGTTACAGCTGAGGTGCAGGGGCACTCCTGACACAAAAACATTATTTTTGTGCTTCACGTCAGAAATTTAAAACAGAACGATAGCTTAGCTTCCTTGTGCTTTTAATTCGGAGGAGAAATGACACCTTAGAACAATGCTAACAATGGAGAGTGCATTTGGGAAACATTAAGTTGATATTATCTCAGAAGCTGCTAACAAGGAGACTAATTGGGTCCTCAGGGGGCTGATGGCAGATTTAATTGTCCTGTTTCTTGGTTAAATAAAAACACTCGCACTGCTGGTGTCTGGTTCCAGCTCTGAAGTATCATCGCCACAGGCTCCCGAGAGGGAATGAGCATCAGCAGAAAGAGAAGATGATGATACGCTTTGCTGGATGCATAATGGAAAGATGCTAGGTGACGGCGGGGCGTGCGTTTCTGGGCTCCAGCCCTTTCCTGTCAATTCTAAGGAATCGGGCTGGAACACAAAGGCATGTGTGTGTAGCCACAGAGAATGCAGACTGGGGCTGGATATCACAGCCCAACATGCACCACTGAGACAAGTGCATCCAACCCATTTTTTAGGGTGAGCCTGGGTTCTAAGGATTCCTGCTTTCTGAAGGCAACGGGTTGACATGAAGATGAGAGCTAAAAGCATTTGCAAAATTCTCATACCATTTCTACTTACTGTACTTTCAAAATAATAGATAGCCATGTGACCCTCAGAAGGGTGGCAAGTGAAGGAAAAAAAGTAATAAAAGAGAAATAGGGAAAAAGTGCTATAGGGTATTGGAGGTCTGAGACAATTGGGAAATGTGGATCTGATTATTTGAAAGTTTTCTAGTCTGGCCGGTGTGGTTCAGTGGTTGAGCATCCACCTATGAACCAGGAGGTCATGGTTCAATTCCCAGTCAGGGCACATGCCCAGGTTGTGGGCTTAATCCCTGCTGTGGGGCCTGCAGGAGGCAGCCAATCAATGATTTTCTCTCATCATTGATGTTTTTATCTCTCCCATTCTGAAAACAATAAAAATATATATTGAAAACTAACTAACTAACTAAATAAATATAAATAAAAGCTTTTCTACATCTTTACAAAGAGTCTTTTTAACCCCAGCTTCCAGGTAGGTTTGGAGCCAATCCTAGTATCCCATACTCACTAGTACACTCCCTGGGGTACAAGCAGTCTCCAGCCTGCGCTCCTGCTAGGAGCCCTGTGTATACATATTTCCCATCAGAGTGTCAGCAGCCCTGGTTCACCATGAGGCTGGCTTCTGTCTCCTTTGAAGTGAGTGCTACATTACTTAGACCAGTGATGGCGAACCTTTTGAGCTCGGCGTGTCAGCATTTTGAAAAACCCTAACTTAACTCTGGTGCCGTGTCACATACAGAAATTTTTTGATATTTGCAACCATAGTAAAACAAAGACTTATATTTTTGGTATTTAGTTTACATATTTAAATGCCAGTCAACAAAGAAAAATCAACCAAGAAAAAAATGAGTTCGCGTGTCACCTCTGACATGCGTGTCACAGGTTCGCCATCACTGACTTAGACCCTCTGCAAACATTTAAGAAGCTTCACACCACTCGGCTACAAACTGAGGGAAATGCTGAAATAATGCAGAAATTTGTTCGAAGGAATGCAAAATGCAACTTCTCATCCCCTTCGCAGTCACTGGCATCAAGAGTGAAGATGCTCAACATGCCAGTGTGCTTTTATTCCCTCTGTGGAAAAGCCCAGCGACCGCAAAGGTTTTCACACATGATTTTAAAATCGAATGCAGGCGATGTGACCTCTGTAGATATGTCTTAAGAATAAGCTCTAGTTACTGAATAAAGTTGGGTTAACACCTTTCTAATGACAAAGGCACTTCTCTTCTGAATACTATGGGAGAATTCTTGTGAATATTTGCTGCTATAAAACGCTAAAACAGTATTTCAGACAAGGTAACTCTAAATGAAATGTAATTAAGAAAAGTAAGATTCTTTTTGTGCTGCTCTTTTTGCTGAGCCAATATTGAAAAAGGGCTTTAAGTGCGGGTGAGATAAGTGGACCAAGGCTGGTCCAGAGGAACTTAGTTTCAATTTTTCCTCAGACCTGGAGGGATCTTTAAGTAGAAGAAATTAAATGTGTTTTCTTTGGAAGAAGAAGAAGAAGAAAAAAAGACTTCCTTTCCAAATCTATCTACACTTGCCAAATAAAAGATCCAGTTTACAAATTTTTCATTCCTTTATTGCCCTGTACATGTAAGCCCACAAATGCACCCGGTACATGCTGGGTAGTTTACCTTAAACGCTATGGTTCATTCCCTCTTATGGGCTCTAAAGAGCTCCCCCTACAGTCCCCTAAACAAGAATTTACTAAAAGGCTGCTGGTGGAGAGCTGGTGGAATAAATGAACTTCTCAAGGCATCAATTAGGAACGAGGCTGACTTGGCAAACAATGGGCTCTGCACCCCACTAAGTCTCCTACCCATCCTCGCAAGTTTCCTCAGAACCTTTTCCTGTCTGAATTCTCTTTAATATTCATGTCAGCATCGGAGAGATATATTTGTCATACCGATGAGTCATCTGGGGAAGGACTGGCAGTCTGGCAGCGGCGGAAGCCAATACACCTGACATTTTTACCCACTCTCTCCGAAGACAGGTGCAGCGTGGTGGCAGACAGTGGGAGATGATTCACGTTCTAATCGCTAATTAAATGACAGTGACATCACCAAATGGGGTCTCATTTAGACAGAGGCAGCTTTGGAAAGGAAATCGATCAGACGTGTAAATCTCTCTAAGGTGTTTTGCTTGCTCAGAGAGAGCAGGTATTGCCTTGTTTCTGTGGGAAAGGTTGGATCTAAGAGGTCAAAATCTGTTTCGGACATGGACCTCCGATATGAATCTGCATCCTAATGATCATGCAACCCCCTAAAATCTACTAATCTAATCGCATTACCAAGAATTAGTACAACATGAATATGCAAAATAAATGGAAGGCATTAAAAAATAAACAAATATGTGAAGTAGCCTTTTGGGGGATCAGAAGTTGGGGGTATTAAGAGGAGTAACTCCAGGGTGCCATAACCCAAGATAAAGGGTTAACCACGAGCTTAATACTGTAATACTGTAAAGTATTAATACTGTAAAGTTGCTCTTAGAGGCCCTCTCTGCCTCCCTCTTCTTCACCATGTGTCAACTTTGGCCCAGGACGCTGGGGTTCCTAATAGACTGTCTGTGTCTCAGCCCAGCCCCCACAGGACTGGCTGGTAAAATCCTCAGGTGAAAATTTCTCCCTCCTTTGCCATTTTTGCTAGGGCAGACGTCGGGGCCTCCCCGCAGTCAAGAAGAGAGACTGCAGCCATTTCCGTGACCCACTTCATTGGAAGCAATTTCAGATTGCCCTCGGATAATAGAACCAACGTGGATCCGTGGAGACACGGAGCTCTGAGATGCAGCTAAACCTTGGCCTGAACCTTCACATGGTGGCTTCTCACAAGCATTTTCAAGCCAAGCGTGGGATAAGTTAAAGAGACTACACCAGGGGCAGCTCAACGACAGGGAACACCTCAGCATTTGGGATGGGTGCAGCTGCTGGCACCAAGGCGACCCTTGCCTTCTGGAACAGTGCTGGCATGGAAAGAGGAGGCTGCACTAAATTGGGAGAGTCCTGGCCCCCAAATCCCACCCCGCAGGAGCCTGCGATACCTTCGTTTTCCTCCAGCTTCCGGATGTGGCGCAGGATGGGCTGCAGGTTCATGTAGAGGCGGTGGCTGTTGCTCAGCAGCTGCAGGAGGTGCCTGGAGCGCAGGGGGCACCCCGTGTAGTATATGAGCTTCCTGGCTGAGGGCAGGCCATCTGGCAAAATCTCAAATTTCTTACCCTGGGGAGGGGAAGCATAAATCAGATGCAGATTCGGGAAGCCAAGTCTCTGATTTGCCCAGGTCTCCTTCGTTGTCTGCTTGGTAAGGAAAACTACAGATTGCGAAAACGATGTGCAGCAGGTCCTTGGATAACATCGTTTCATCACAACGTTGATGAGTTGCTATGGGAACGCAACTCTTGTTTCTATCAATTAGCCTACAGTAAAACTGGTTTTGTTGCACGTCATTTTGCTTAAAGTCGCTGTACCTGTGGATGACTTTGAGTGAGGACTTACCGTATAAAGCTCCATTCGAAATTTGCTGAGACATAAAGTACTGTGTTCCCTTTCAAAACTGTCAGAGACAGAGGGTTACCCAAAATTCAGGAAAGGGTCTAGCGAGGGTCTTCTGGTAATCACTGACTGGGGGTGACAGTTGAGGAAGATCTTCGGTGTCTCTGGCTGGTCAGGCCATTTATATAATGGAGAAGAGAAGGGCCCGTCATGCAGCATCCTCAACCTCAAATGCAATCCCAACACTTAACTCAGCAAACAAGTTCCACAAGCGGAATGCATTCAAGTATTTGTGGAACACGCACTGTCTACCGATCCCTGCGCTAGACAGACACCGAGGAAACAACAGTGAACAGGACAGACAAGCTCCCCACCCTCCGGGAGACACATTCTGGTGGGACAGATGGTAAATTAACACACAGAATAATTATAGCTTATGATAAATTCCGGGAAGGAAATAAATAGAATTATGATGGTGAAAAATACTGGATACCTATTTAGGGTTTAGAAAAAATATAAAACTTCTCTAAGCCGGAAGCTACAGAGATAGCAGTGGGATGGGACAAGGAAGAGAAAGAAGAGCTCTAAGTGTCTATCAATAGAGATATAAGGAATCACATTCCTTAAGCCTGGGATCATTAACATAGTGTTCGAAGTTGAGGGCGAGAGTCTGGCAGAGTTCCTTACAGTGCTAGAATATTTTGAATTTCTTTCACTTTCTTAATAATGAATAAAGCAGCAGCAGAACTACAAAACGGAGTATTCCAGATACGAAGATTCTCAGCCAGACAGGAGAAGTGAAGCGAAGAGGGAGGCACACTCTAACTTGAAGTGGGTACAAAGCAATATGGGTTTGTGTAACTCAGACAGGGATAGAATTTTTCACCTCTGGACTTCTTTAAAAGACCATCGGTGGACCCCAATGCTAGAACAGTAACAACTGATACTTAACAAGCTGAAAGCAGATGTAACTCATTAATCCTCACCCTCAATTTGAAATGAAGAAACTAAGGCACAGAGAGGTTAAGCAATTTGCTCAAGGTCACACAGCTAGGCAGGGCTGGGCTGGCTGCACCTGGGAAGTCTGTCAAAGCAGATTCCTCCTCTCCAACCCACAGTCACCGAATAGAAAATCTCTAGGAGAGGAGGGCGAGGCCCAAAAGTCTGTAACTTCAACACGCTCCTCAGATGAGTATGACGCAAAACTAGATCCACTGAGTCCAGGACCCTTAAAACACTCAATTCCAGAAATGCATTTTATGACTACTTAGTGTGGGACATGAAAGGGGCAAGTCTGGCAATAATGTACTCATTTTCAAACAGCCCAGATCCTTTCACAAAGAGCTGGAACAAAGGAGAGCAGTGGGGAGGAGGCAGGTCAGGCCGCGCTTAAAGTAGGAGTAAAGTGAAATCAGATTGAACTGTGCCCAAGTAATTAAAGTAATGTAAAGTCAGGAACAGGTCTTCTGACTCACAGGACAGTGTGGAATCAGTGCCCAGTGCTATTTGGCAATACAACCCTTTATTTATATAGGCCATCTTCCTTAGGGGAGAGAGGCCCATGTGGACAAATCCTTATTTCCCTCCTTTCTTTGTGTATTTTTTTCAGTAGTTTCTGAACAAAAGAAAATTGTGGATTTTAATGACTACTAGACAGACACACTGTTAACTGTAATTCTTTGAAGTCTACTAAGAAATGGAGATAGCTAGCAAAGTAAAGAAACAGCTGGAAAAATCATAAATTTTCTCTAAAAATATCCTAAAAATAAAGGTATTTTTCCTGTTAAGAACTATAGACCTTTCTTTATAATGATGAGTTTCAAAGAATCAGATATTAATAGAAACATCTTTTTATATCACTCTTTATTCCTTCTTCAAAGGAAGTAATTTCCAAAGGAACTGGCCGGCCCCACACGAAGAGAACTTACCCTGTGATTATGGTTTTCTATTTTCTAATCCCTCTGCTGTACACTTTTAAAATAATTCTATTTGATGAACTCATCTTGTACTTTTCTCACTACATTTCTTTTGCAAGTAGAATAACTTAGAGTAGTGTGGTGAAGACCAGGCACACAAATTAAAATTAGTAATTTATTTTGCTATAAAATTCTTTAATTTTAGCTGTTCTACTGATGAGTGACATAAGAATATAAGAAATCTAATTATCTTCACTGCTGACTTCTTAAAAATATCAACTTTTGTGTCTGGGACAATATTGTTTTAAAAAACAAGAAACAACAAAATTCCAAAAACAAACAAACAACTGAGTAATTTATTTTAGCCAGTTATTTTAAACTTACCACAAATACCAACTTTCCAACATTTGTCCAGGGGAAGTCATAAAGTAATTGTTTCTCTTCATCTAAATTCTGTGGGAAGAATTATAATGCATATAGAGTTACTGACGAAACTGACAGACACTAAAATGGCTCTAATTTATCTCCCAGAAAACTAAAATACATTAATTAAAATCCGAAAGAGGCCCTCAGCTCTCTTTGGAGATGTGCAGACAGTAATTAAAAGATTAGTGATAGGATTCAGTAGTTTCCGGTTCCCAAGTGACTGCATCATTAACTGCCCTTTCCAGGCAATCTTTCCTCTTTGGCCTATCCCTAAAATTTAAATAAAAAGTCCGAAAGACTCGGGCATTCAGGAGACGAGACAAGGTACTCAGACTTCATCCTTGGATATTTTGCCTACATCAAAGAAAAGATATCCTGATACTCTCCCAGCTCTCCCAGAAAGAGTCTTTTTCTCCCCCTTGCCAATGGCTGTAGCACCATCCCACCTACTTACTCAAGGGACAAGCTTTATCAGAAAAGTGTAACGGGAATTAAAACATCTGCTCAGGCACTGTATGCACATGTCATCTTTAGAATTATAAATGCTCCAGAGGACAAAAATATACAAGAGTATATTTAACGTCAATGACACAGAAAAAGTGGTGAACGTGGGCCAATCTTTGGCGTTTTGTTTTCTGTTCTGGGAGACTTGTTACTACATGGTTTAGAGTGGATCCCTTGGTCTATCCCACATCGTCCTCATCTGTGCACACAAACAGGAAGCAATGACCAATCCGTGGCCAAAAAGGACCGGTGAACCTATCAAGGGACCACAGAAGGACTGTCACTGGGAGACAGAGCAGTGCCTACTGGACACTTAGTTCTCTCATTTACTCACCTGGAAAATCTGTATTCCCCGCATGGTCAGCCCGAGGGTCAGAGAAGCTTCAATTTCCCTTTTATCCTGGAGAAATAAAATTTTATGAAGATGTCTACGTTAGAACCTTGAATATAAAGTCAATTAAATTCTGAGATGCACCAGATTTTATATGTTAAAAACTGGGTAAATCTCCCAGCTCAGAAGCTAAGATCACAGGCAAGCCTAAATATTTAAGGGTCTCTCATGAGGACAAATAATAAAGTTTTATATCGGTTAGTTTTTTTAAAAAGTACTTATTTTTTAAATGCTCAATTATTACTTACCAAAGTGGTATACATTTCACTGGGTTAGCTGGTAGAATGTATACTACCAGCTAACCCATAAACTATAAACAATAACGTATAACTACATAAGGAAAAAAAATTCTCCAATTAAGAATGTACTCAGGTGGGAAGAGATCAGCCAAAGAACTTATATGCATGTATGCATAACCCATGGACACAGACAATAGTGTGGTGAAGGCCTGGGGTGGGGGGTGGGCTAGAATGGGTCAACGGAGAAGAAGGGGACATGTAATGCTTTTAACAATAAACACTTTAAAAAAAAGAATGTACTTAGAACTTTGGCAACATCTTTTTAAGTGCTCATCTGTAAAAGTGTATATAAAATATAAAGTATAAAATAGAAGAGACATAATATGATTAAGTAACTATAAGATTTCTCAGTACAAACAATAAATATGTACAGATCTTTATTATAGTGCCATTTTCCCCAGGAACATGGTTAAGAAGTATTTTTTGAAAATGCGTCCTCACCAGGCACAGAAAAGAGAAGACATAGCCTATTTTTACTCTTTGGGTTGTTTTTTTTCCAACCAACGTATTTTTACATCACGAAAGGCATATATAGTAAGAGAAACCAATCCATCATTATGAGTTTAGGCCAATTTCCCTTTCAAGGCCGTTCTGATTGTTTCCTGAAGACTGTGCTCATAAAAAAGCGGGCTGTGCATGTATGAGGTGTGCAGTACTGGAAAGGGAGCACGGAATTTGTTTTTTTTTCTTTTTCAGGACGTTTCCTATCCTCCATCTACCTTATTTCCATTTTGTAACCAGGCCTTAAATGAAGCAGTTTTAGTGGCTGCCACTTGACTTCTCCGAAGAATAAAAATTCTGTCCATGAGGCAATATTATTTCCCACTTCATTCAGTTACATTACTATGATTAATTATCTCATTTTAAGCAGACTAGAGTCATTTTCCATGCCATGTAGAAGTACCACACTTTAAGTAAGTTTGAAAGATTTTTACACAAGATAAATTGAGGATATCTACTTCACTAAATGATTCTTAATAGGATTTTAAAAATTGATTTTTAGAAAGAGAGAGCAGGAGATGGGGTAGGGGAGGGGGGTAGAGAAACATCTATTTGTTCCACTTATTTATGCATTCATTGGTTGATTCTTTTATGTGTCCTAATCAGGGAACAAACCTATAACCTTAGGGGATGCTGCTCTAACTAACTGAGCTACCTGGCCAGGGCCAATAGGATTTTTTTAAATACTAAATTTCCTTATCAAATAAGAATCACTAATGTACTAGACACTTCACTTGGTTATTTCAGATTCTTTATCTCATAGAATTTCCCCAATGTTGGAAATGTATGGAATCATTCCCACTTAATAGATGGCCCAGGATTATTTATATTTACCTAGGATCCAGTAATTATCAGTGGTAATATAGGGTTTTTAAGTGACTAGAGGCCCGGTGCATGAATTTGTGCAGGGCCAGGCCGGCTTGGGGGAGGGGACATGGGAGGTTGGCAGGCCAGCCCCAACCTGGATTGGGGGGAGAGGGAGGGGCGATCGGGGGCGGGGCCTGGGGGAGGAGCTGCAGGCAGTTGGTTGAACTTCTGGTCAAGGGAACAATTTGCATATTAGCCTTTTATTATATAGGATATCTGATTCCAAAGCTGCAGTCTTTTCAATGCATTATTAATACTCATACATTTTAAAATTATAAGCTGATTGTCAAAAATGTCATTTATTTGCATTTTTTCCTATAAATTGTCACAAATAAAATTAAAGGAAAAAAACAAAGATAGCTAAGTCCTTTAGGAATTTAGCCAAAAAGATATTATGGAACTCAATTATGCCTTTCAAAGATGACAGGGCATTAACAGTGCACCTCTTAAACATGGAAGAGAGAAGAAATACCATCCTTTGGTCCCTTTCTAAGTTTTCTGAACCAGGCAATGTGCTCACCAGCAGTACATCCAATGGTCTAGGGGTGCTAGACCAGTGGGTAGGGAGTGATACCAAAGGCTATGAAGTGATACCAAGCATAGTAACAGTGATATAACAACTGCTTGAAGCACCTTTTATCCATTGTCCTTTGCCTATTCAATGAACCTCAGAGGTAGGTCATTACCATCCCCATCTAACGATGGGAAACTGAAGCAGAGAGGCTAAGTAATAACTGGTCTAAGGCCACATGGTAAGAGGTGAAGCTAGGAGTCAATCCCACAAGTTAGGCTCAATAGACCACTCTCTGAACCACTTCATCCTATTCGGTTGGAGAATATACCTCTGGGTACATAAGTGGGGATTCAGGAGTGAAATATGGCCACGAGTGGGGAGGAGGTGGAGGGGGAGAGAAGACAGGATCCCATAAATGTAGTGTGAGGGATTCCCCGCAGAGCCTGGCCTCAATTGTTACTTGGGTGTGTGGCCTCTGACCTCTGAAACAATGAGGCTAGGGATACACAGGACACAGAAGGGAGTGACACACATCAGAGAGTTCGGTGGAGAAAGCACACAGGCTCTGATTAGGCTTGGGTTGGATCCTGGCCTTGTCACCTACTGGTTTGGTGGCCTTTAGTCTGTTTCCTTGTCTGTAAAATGAAGATTACAGTTCCCATCTTACAGAATTGAGGAATTTTTTTAAAGGATAAATATAAAGGGTGCCCCATAAACACAGGACTCAATAAGCACTTGCTGTCATTGTGAGGCTCTGGTTACTAATGGATCTGATGCTGTGTGACTTCACTTTGGGGAATATTAAAAACCAATGATCGAAGAAGTTGCCAATGTCACTCCCCAAGACAGAACTGCAGATTTGGAGAGGAGAAAAACAACTACGGTATTTCTGTTCACGGAAAAGCCAGATTCACAATATGCAGCCCCGTGTTATCACAGCGTTAGGACCAGGAGAGCCTGCATCCTGCTCCCAGGCCGAGAAAAAGCATCACCCGCTCCGAGATGACCTGCGGTGACAGACAGCGGGCCAATGTGAAACTCTTTTCAAAGCCCTTTAAAAAGTGAACCGAGAGGTTAAATAAACGCCCCTTGTGATGGAGAAGGAGTTTTTTCTCGGAAGCTGCAGGCACATGGCCGTCTGTACCTTATACAGTCTGTAGTAGTGGACGGCGACGTCGTCCAGCCGGACGGCCTCTTTGATGTATTTAAGATGAGCCTCGGAAGCGGTCAGTGCAAACTGATCTTTGTGCATGTTTGGAATGTGCTTCAGGATGTAGTCCTTCCCTCTCTTGGCAACAACCTGTTGGAATACAACGGGCATGCAATGCAACATTTGTCGGGGGGTGTACACACCCTCACCCGTAAGTGACAGAAGGACAAGGACCTAAACAAACCATATCAACTGGCTAACATCCACTAGAACACTCCCACGTTCACTCTGTCTTCACCATCGGTTATAGTACGAGGCTGAATCAGCTAATACTCAAAGTGACAAAGCCAATTTAGCTGCAGTATTGAATATCTGAGAAGAAAAATCACAAGAAATGGGAAAAGTATGTTCTCTTGGCTTTAAACTCACCAGGAACCAAAAAAAAAAAAAAAAAAAAAAATCAAACCAAAGACAAAACCATGCAAACTTGCAAAATTTTGTACATATCTTTCCTTATACTTGCAAAATTACTGGTACCATGAAATACATCTCCTGTCCGCACATCTTCAGGTTCTGGATCCTACTTAACTCTTCCAAAATCACAGCCACAGCGTGGGAGACTCTAAATGTTAATCCAAAAAAAGGCAGGGGACGGCGAGAAATTCTCTGAAACGTGTGGTTTTTGCATAAGAGGCTGATATGAACAGTCTACTGGATACTTACGAGAAAACAATTTATTTCATACATTCATTATAATGAACTGTGGCTGATATTTTCATCAGATAACAGCCTGAGCTTTTAGGTGTCAAAAGTACTCAGTATCCAGCGGCTGCAGGCTCAGAGAAAGGTGTCGATTGTTAAAGGTCCTACCTGATTTCATAAGGATTATCAGGTGTGGAATTACACAAAGGAAACTAGAGTGATGTTTAAAATCATCAGAATAAAAAAAAATTAGAGGATTTTTAGTTTCAAAATGTTTTATAGATACTGACATTTTTTTGTTTCTTTCTATTGAATTAAGCATGATAAATTATTGGCCAATTTTCAAGTTTTACTGAGAACTCAAATTACAGATTTTTCTTTCTTGATGCCTTTTACATGAAGGTCATCTATATCAGTACTTGTGAGCCTTGTTCAGGTCAGAGAACACACAGAAAATAGTATCTGTAAGGGTACTGAAGCAGTGACTTTGGTGACCCCATGGGTTGAGGACACTGGTACCCGGGCACTCCGGAGGCCACGGCACGTGGATGGGAAGCTCTGATGTAAATGACCAAGGCTCAGTGAGCACCTGATGACAACTAGGGAATGTAAAAGCCGGCTGATTTTGGCCCAACAGGCATTGCTATGTAAAAGCTTGACACCTTTTGTGGCTTTCTCTTCCAACAACTGAAGCACTGTCAATCAATGTCAGTCGGTCAACAGAAACTTATATTGAGCACCTTAATGTGAAGTGCCGAGGAAACAGAAAAGGGTAAATTTAAGTCTGTCCTTTAGGACATACCAAGAAACACTAAGGTGACTGGGCTTGGGCCTAAAAGATGAACAGTTATTTGAAAATAAGATGTAAAACACACCCCTCCAGGGTCTCGCTGAGCACAGAGGAGGGGCGCTGGCACCTGGTCCGTCTGCCCGGAGGAAGCGACCCCTAAGTGGAGTGTTGGAAGGAGTTAGTGAAACGGGGAGAGGGGCTGCACAGGCTAAAAGAATTGGAGGGAGAAAGGCCAGAGTGAGAGCCACCACAGGTGTGGAGACACAGGGATCACTGGACGATGCTACCGCATAAAATTCAAGGTGAGGACAGTCAGAAAGGAATCTGGAAGGGGGGGGGCAGGGGCCACGTCCTGCAAAGCTCCTCAGGCATGCTTGGGAGCGGGCTGCACTGCAGGTGACAGGGGAGCCCCGGGGGCTTCCCTCCGAAGCCAAAGCAAGCCTCCACAGCAGGCTGTTGAGTGCTCACAAGAGCTGGAAGCTGGGAGGCAGGGGAACAATGGTGGGGAGGGGACGCAATAGACAGACATGTAGGAAGTGAACAAAAATACAAGAGAATTTTAGTTCTTACGCTGGGTGATGGGTTATCAGCTGTTTAGGGAAGAGGACGTTCTGGTTGACTGGGTGGGACGGGGAGAAGGAAGCGTGGTCAGGGAGGGAGTGCTGTATGACTCCCAAGTTTCTGGGTGACGGGGTGGACGGCAGTGCCGCCAGCTGAGATTAGGAACACGGAGGCAGGAATAACCCAACTGAGGTGGCGGGAAGAAGATGAGTTTGACTCAGCACATTCTGAATTTGAGATGCCTCTGGGTGAACAGCTATCTCACGGACTCAGGGGAGAGGTGGTTGTTAAAAGCATTCAGTTGGATGAAATCTCCCGTGATTGGGAGGGATGACGTGTCAAGGGCAGCAGAGAAATTCAGGGAGTGAAAGTGTTCACTGGATTTGGCCACTTAAAGGTCACTGGTGACCTGAGGAACAGCCCATGAGTGGGGCGGTGGGGAGAGCAGGCAGATGGAGGTGGGTGGAGGAGTACACGTGGAAAGCAAAGAAGCAAGAAAATCAAATAGACATCGCTTTTTCAAGAAGCATTACTGAGAAGGGAAGGCAGGAGAGGAGCATTTCCCTCCCTCCGTCCCTCCCTTCCTTCCTTCCGAGGATGGGGGTGCAAACCAAGCCTGTCCTGTATGTTGATTGAAGAGCAGAGGGTTAAGGTAAGAGAAAGAAGTTACAGCAGAGACCTGGAGGAAGGGCAGGGACAGAACAGATGGGCTGGGGTAGAGAAAGTACAGTTGAATAGTTCATGCTGGAATAACCTAAATTTCCTCGCTAAAGTAAGGAGATGGTGGTCAGAGCAAGGAGTTTACTTACACACAGGGACAAGGGGCCTCCGACTTACATGATGGCTCGACTTACGATCTCTTGACTATGGTGTGAAAGCAATATGCTTTCAGCAGAGACTGAACTTCGAATTTTGAATGATTCCCCCTTCCCCTCCCCGCCCCCCAGCTAGCGATCTGCAGTTCAGTCTTCTCGTGATGCTGGACAGTGGTGGTGAGCCACAGGGTCACAGGGGCAAACAATGGACACTCTGCATTTTTCCTTTTTTTTGCTTTAGTTCAAGGCTTCAAGCACGCTCCAGGCTGTGTTCAGGCTTCTAGCTGTGCTCACTAAGGCTGGGGACCCAAGCAACCATTCTGTTTCCCACTTTCAGTATAGTAGTCAAAAAATCATGAGATATTCGACACTTCATCAAAAAACAGGCTTTGTGTTGGATGATTCTGCCTCACTGAAGGCCAGTGTAAGTGTTCTGGGCACATTTTAAGGTGGGCCAGGCAATGCTATGATATTCGGTAAGTTAGGTGTATTGAATGCATCTTGACTTAACAATATTTTCACCTTACAATGGGGTTGACTGGGAAGGAGAAAAGCTTTCTCAAATTAAGAGTAAATAAGATCAAGGCCATGGAAACACCAGAAGCAGGCTGGCAATCTCCACGTTCCAGCATGTTTAGCACGGAGAGCAGTCTTCTTCCGCGTTAACTATAAGCCAGCCGCGTCTATGAAGACAGCACGGGTATCACACTCTTAAGCGTTAGACTTATATTTCGCGCATCATGAAGGGTTTCACCGGCCACAAAACACCTGGGTTCCCGTTGCCTGAAGCAGTGCGCATAGCCGCACAATGATAGAGAAAACACTTTAGAATTTGAAGACAGTGCTTACCCAAGATGGGAAGTAAGCCTCCGGGTCGAAGTATTTTCCTTGGTGCTTATCCCTTTTGAAGTTCCCAAGGTCAGCCTGCAGGGCAAAGGCTGCCAGCAGGAAGTAGGCCTCCTCGCGGAGCACACACTGAGAATGAAGCACTTGTTTTTTCAGGTGCCAGTAATAATAGAATCTTGCTGCTCTGTCACTAGGAAAATACAAGAAAACACGTTTTGATGGTACAATCCAATGGCATGTAAACAGAACCCAAATCCTGCTATCCATCTACTGACAAGGGCTCTTCTGTTCCGGCTCCCTGCTCTCCCCCTCTTCTTCCCCACTCACTGAAAAAGGGGAGGTTGTAGGAACACCTGATCGCTCGCTGCCTCACTGAATTCGAAGTCAGGCTACCCTGGCTGCAAAAATCACATTCCCTAAGACCTGTAACATTCGATTCATTCAGAGACTGGAAAAACGGTCGGAATCCTTCCACTCTAATACGGTGAGTATTTCATTAAACAAGTATGACAATAGAAGCCTAGGTATTGGTTGTAATAAAATAATTTTGTTACGATAATGCTGTGCACGTCATATAAATAAGGACAAATCCGAGGGGACAACCCAACCCTGGCTTTAATGTTTTGCTATTCTTTTTTTGTTTTCCAGCTTGAGCACATTACAAATACTGTAAGGCCCTTTGAAAGATGTTTGTTTATGAGACTGTCTAGAAAAAAAATTTCACTACAAAAGGTATGATTTCTTTCTCCTCTTTCAGAATGAATGAACTGAAAAATGCTTCCCTTAAATCTTTTTTTTAAAAAAATGATTATTAAGTGGGTGTTACTTTATGGGTGTGTTTTAATAGGCACATGTTATGACAACCATGATACTCCTCAAAAATGGAAATACTAGCAGTGCACTCATTGCAATCCACTGAGGTCAGAAATAAATATAGTCCCCGTTAAATATGTTGAGCAAGAAGTGCTGACTGGGAAAAACATGGTCTAGCTCCAGAAGATGTCATAGGCACATAGGACGCCTCTGTGATCAAAGTAGAAATGCAAGAGGACACGTAGGTGTATAGTTAATGTGCTTATTTGCCTCTTTATTATTGTAGGTTGAATGTTTTTAGCTGAGATTCATAGTTCATTAGCTGATGATAATGAAAACATATGGGCTTATTTTTACCAAGATCATGTTTAAGTATCAAGAGTTTAAAAATAAAGCATCTGACAGAAACAAACAAAAGAGAATAAAAATAAAGCGTTTATGTAATTTTTTTTCTCCCTTGGCACAGAGTACTTTTCAGAGCACTTCTTTTTATAATGCTGATCACGCAGTGTTTGGGCTAGTTCATCCCAGGGGGAAAGGGCAGAAGTATTGGGATAAATTAAACATTCACTAGCCCCAGGCGGTTAATGCCATACTTAGTCGGTAAAGTGCATTCCATACTTAGTTGATAAATTGAGTAAAAACTTTATATAAATCGAGAATAACTAAAAACTTTTTCAGTCTTAAAAAAAATTCTTTATGGACTAATATATTTTACTGTGTAATGTGCCTGTGGCAATGATATAAATATTAAGAGCGAATTGCACATGTAAATCACTAGCCAAATGTTTCTGTTGTCTGTTACATGGTGTTTCTCAAAGTTTAATAGGAAATAAGTAAAACTCAGCGTTCCCATTTCTAGTATTTTCTATCAGCCAACAAGATCATCTCTGAAAGTTTCCAGCACTGACTCCTCCTAAGCAAAGGGTAAACTTGCTTTTAAAACAGTGAACTCTGAGTTTGTATCATGGGCATAGTGTTGTTCATGCAGCTACATCCAGACAAAGAATCAGTTACCTGCCCTTGCCAAACCGCATCTAAGATTCTCACAGGATAACTCCACTGGGCATAATCTTAGCTTTAAAGGTACTGCCAAGAACAGAAGCAAGACCCCCACCGTGAAAAAAAAAAGCAGGCTGTAAACACCCATGCGTTTTTATAGGAGAGAGTTCTTGCTGCTGCCCCATTCCCCACCCCCCTCAACAAAAAGGAATATAATCCTTTCATCAATTTCTCTACTCTTCACAAAAGTGCGAGTTCCTTCTTGAATGAAGTATCTTTTTGGTGACTTATTTGTTATTGAAAATGTGGAATGCAGCCCTAGCTGGTTTGGCTCAGTGGATAGAGCGTCGGCCTGCAGACCAATGGGTCCCAGGTTTGATTCCGGTCAATGGCACATGCTTGGGTTGTGGGCTTGGTCCAATGTGCAGGAGGCAGCCAATCAATGATTCCCTCTTATCATTGATGCTTCTATCTCTCTCTTCTCCCTTCCTCTCTGAAATAAATGAAACTATTTTTTTTTTAAAAAAAGAAAAGAAAATGTGGAGTACAGAGAATGTGAGTCAGCTGTATTGCTAACATTTTCATCAATAGCCTAACATAGTCATTCACTTACTTAACAAGTATTTATTGAGTGTATACTGTACTTTTATTGTAGGACCTGAGGATACATGCACATGCAAAAAGATTAAAAAAAAAAAATGCCTTGCCCTAGCCAATTTGGCTCAATGGATAGAGTGTCGGGCAGGCCTGAGGACTGAAGGGTTGCAGGTTCGATTCTGGTCAAGGACGTGTACCTCAGTTGCAGGCTCCATCCCCAGCCCCGATTGGGATGCATGTGGGAGGCAACCAACTGATGTGTCTCTTTCACATTAATGTTCTGTCTCTCCCCCTTCCTTCCATTCTCTCTAAAAATCAATGGAAAAATATCCTCAGGTGAGGATTAACAACAACAAAAAAATTAAAATAAAACTTAGGAGACAGCCTGGCTTGTGTGGCTCAGTGATTGAGATCAACATATGAACCAGGCGGTCACGGTTCAATTCCAGGTCAGGGCGCATGCCCGGGTTGCGGGCTCGATTCCCAGTAGGGGGTGTGCAGGAAGCAGCTGATCAATGATTCTCTCTCATCACTGGTATTTCTGTCTCTCTCTCCCTCTCCCTTCATCTCAGAAATCAATTAAATATATATATTCCTGCTCTTACAGAATTTATAGTCTAGCAGTGGAGACAGACAAACACGAGTACTTGATTTGGTCATAGGTACTTTCTCTGGTTTGTCTGTGTGGGAGGATGAGTGCCATGGGAAAGACAGGTTCAGACTCTCCCCGTGCTCATACCTGATCAGTTTGCCGTTTTCCACATAGTACTGTACTCGGAAGTGGATAATCATAGGAGGTCCAAACTGGTCAATACCCTAAAACAGAGTCACATAAAAAACAAGCTATTTTCAGTTGCTTTAACAGTGGATTTCAAAAGTAATCACTTACCACTATTTACAAGCTACTTTTGAAACAGAGAAAGGTTTTATCTACTCCTGGTGAGTGTGGCCTTGCGGCGGGCAGACAGTTGTCCCATATGGATACCAGATTCATGCACAACCGGGAAGTCATAAAGCATCATTACTGTATCTGATACTCATTCACTGTAATGCCAATGACAACAGAAGGGGAGATAAAAATAAATGCCAGTGGAAATTTCTAGCTGAGATCCAGCTTCTTTCTCAGCTCTGTCCCCTGTGGTGACCATTTGCTCCTCATTACAAATGTTCCCTTGTTCCTCTGACATTCCACATACCAAATTCTAATATGCTGTTTGTTTATTTAGACATTCGTGCTCCTTACTTTGTAGTTAGCTTTGAAGTGGCCTTCCAGTTTATTCCAAGAATTCTTAAATACAAATTGGAGGCTCTAGGATCAGACACTGAGGATTTACTCCTGACTTAGGAGGGTGATCCTGAAAACACGGGGTAAATCCCCGTGAGTGCTCCCCCGTGTAAATAAAGGCACCAGCACAATAAAGTAACAAAGTATCAAATGTAAGGATAGTAAAAGTAGATTCAGAAGTTGCTAATACTATTTAGAACAACAGTTTGGACCACTCACACAGCCACAAGAGAGAACATGTACTTTTCCATGCTTTTCGTTTCAACGCCTTATCCCATGATTATTGAAAAGGTATTATCCGGGATTACTTAAACAGATATTCCAAATCTAGTTGTATGCTATAAGCTATTCATGCTTCATTAAGGTGACATTTTAGAACTTTGAAAATGCCTTTCCCTTTCCCATTCTCGACTGTATAAAATGTTGTTGACAATATTTTTAATGTAGAATGGCTAAAATAAACCTTTTAAAAAATCAAAATAATTTTGCTCATAAATGTAATCTCACCCAAGAGAATGCGTATTGTCGTACCTTGCTCGCCTCTTTCTTCCATTCTTTTGGACAATACTTATAAAGCTTCTGTGACAGCTCCATATACACATGCTCATTATCTGCACATTAAAAAGGGGAGACAAGGTGATAAAAATGTTTAATTTTTTTAGAGCAGCATAGTATTCCATCGTGTAGATGTACCACATTTTTCTAATCCATTCATCTACTGATGGGCATTTAGGCTGTTTCCAGATCTTAGCTATGGTGAATTGTGCTGCTATGAACATAGGGGTGCATATATCCTTTCTGATTGGTGTTTCTGGTTTCTTGGGATATATTCCGAGAAGTGGGATCACAGGGTCAAATGGGAGTTCCATTTGTAGCTTAAAAAGGGGAGACAAGGTGATAAAAATGTTTAATTTTTTTAAAAAAGAAAAGAATACATGAAGAAACAGGTTTTTCAAAGAAAGCCTCAAGATTTATGAATGTACTCTGAATTCACATACTACCAAGCAAATGCAACAAGATACTAAGACGTAAGTCCTGTGGGCTAGCCAATAATGAGGGCCTTTATGAATTATTTTGCTTTTTGTAATACCGCACACATACTATTAATATAGTTTCCTACTTGTACTTAGTTGCGAGGGTCCATACGGCTTACAGTCTAACTTCCAACACTGGACGTTACTTGGTTTTACCAAAACATGCTTTTGTTTAGCTCTCAGAAGACTCTTCCCGCACGGGCACGGTAATGAAACAGTGCAGAAACACCATCCTCACTGCTGTGTAAGAAATCAGGTAATGCTGATAATAATCACACATTTTCAAGTGGGGGGCCTGACCCGGGCTTCATGAAGAGCAATCCTTGAGTATTCTCCCCGTTCCACACAGCGTGACAAAACGATGAACCATTACTCACACTGCCTTTGGGACTGGTCTTGTGGGAAGAGGAGAATCTTATGCAAAACAAGAGTGAATGCCAAAAGATTTCTTCAAGATGAACAGAAAATGAGACAGCTAAAAACCCATGTCAAAGCGATCTAAACATGTGAAAACAAGCTAATCAAAAATATAGAAGTTTTTCAGACTTCTCAAAGAGACTCTTTTAAGAGAGATTTATTTCACAAGAAAAGCCTTCAGCATTCCTATCTTGTACAAAAGTTTTTAATCTTTTTTTCTTTCTTTTTTTTTTTTCCTTAAAAGCGTATTTCTTTCTCTCTAATCCTCACCAAGGGGGCGGGCTCGTGGGAAGCTCCACTTAAAAATGTCCTCCTTCTGAAAGGGAAGTGTATTTCTTGGCCCACTCCTTGGATGGCATAAGTGACCACACTGTCACTCCTGGCTGAATGCTGGGGTTCGACTGGGAAAGTGCCAGAAGAGAACAGGAAGGGGGAGGCCACTCTTTGTCTGTAACTGGCAATATTAAACCAACCAATGTGAATGACAGGGAGAGGAAAAGGTCCCAGGGAAAGAAAGATGTTTCTTAACTTATCAGACTGATTAACACCATCACTCATCTCGCCCGTGTTACCGATTAAACACGAAATGGACAAGATCAGACAGCCTTCCCGTTGAACCTGATTTGTTTGGCTTGAGTTCCCGTCTGAAGAAGCAGCCCAATGAGTAGAACCGAGACTGCTCACCCATACAGCACATGCACAGTTTTCAAATGCCGCTGCCCCTGCCATCTGACAGTCTGACCAGAGCTTCATTCTTTAAGAATTCTCAAGCACACACCAGTCCTGCAAAGCAGGTGGCACAGTAGTTTCCATTCGACATGTGAGAAAACTGAAACTGGGGAAGTCAAGCGACAAGTTTAAAGCCACATAGTTAGCAAGTTGCAGAACCAGAATTAGAACCAGGTCATCAGATTCCTGTTCCAGCGTTCTTTCGCCATGTTACAATCTCTCTTTTAAAAAGAACACCTTAAAGTCCCTTCTTCTGAATCCGAAGGAAGGTAGGTGTAAACTGGTTTTATTAGACTGACTTGTTCAACAATAAAGATCAACGGTCTGCTTATGTAGTAAGAAGAACGAACCGCAGTCCAGAGGAAACATGAAGTTATTTAGGACCCACAGGGCGCCTTATTTCCTCCCAGACCCTGTCTTGAAAGAATGACTGAGGTACGTACTAACGCTGGGATGGAGCCAAGCGTTTGTGTTTTTATTGCTTTAACTACCATGGGAAGAAAGTGAAGAGCAAACGGTTGATTCATGGGTTCCTGACATGTTCCCTGCTCTGGCCTCACCTAAAAACACTGACAACAGCTCACGTTTGGGAGAAGAGCCTTGCTTACCAGTTGATCATGACACACTTTCCAATCTGACAGATCTAAGTGTTTTATGGTACTAACCGTTTTCTCAAGATATCATAAGCCTTTACATTAAACCAATCCCTGTAGCAAAAAACAATTCATATCCAAGTGTAAATATAACAACATTTCACAAAAAATTCTCCTTGAAAAACTGAACAAAGATATGAAAGGTTTTTGGTATTTAGAAGATTAAATTAGAGGGACTTTTTTTTAAAAAAAATTTTATTTTAGAGAAAGAGAGAGAAAGACCTCAGTGTAAGAGAGAAACATTGATCGGTTCTGACTGAAACTCAAACCAATTGAGCCACACCAGCCAGGGCCCAGAGAAATTTTAATTACTCTTTGAAAGAAGAAAGCTTATAAGGAATGGCCACAGGGAAACCCTGGGACCTTAACTCTAATGGCTAAGATGGTAGGGTTGGGAAGCCCCTTCTTCGACCATCTTCTTCACATACAGAGGAAACTGATCCCACATACCAAAGTTGTAGATTCTGACTGGAGAAAAGAGAAGGAGTAAGGAGGAACAAACAGGAAATAAGAGTAAATTAGCAGGGCACTTTGTTATACAGTCAATAGCAAGTGAACCTAAATAGAGGAAAGTCAGTTTCATTGTGTCTACATTTCTTTTCATGCCAAAAATTCTAAAACAAATTAAATTACTAAAATAGCCAAGCTAATTTCCTATTAGCTCCAGCTGCTCCCTCTGTGCAGGGAAACGAAAGTCAAGCTTGGTTCATTAAAACATAAAAGAGCAAACACATAAAATCCAGACTCCTACAGAAGAAAGAACTTTTAAATTCAAACTACAATAAATACATGATCTAAGATTTGAAATCTTGTAAAAAATACACAAGACTTCAGTTTAAAAAATGAATACTAGACTAAAAATGATGATCAGTTTACAGGTATTTTTGGAATCACAATTTCATAATATATGCCCCAACTTAAGTAACAGGTATAAAATGTCATTTCCTTTGGCATAGTTGGCTGAATCCATCAGAGATGCGGATAAGACTTACTCTGTATAACACTGAGTCCAAAGAGGTGACAGTCCTTTAGCCTGAGTAGGTCACACACCTGGACCAGCAACTGGTGACACAGAATTTTAACCTACAGGGGGGAAAAAAATACAACTTGAGATAATAATTCAACCAAGTCCACATAGTGAGCCACAACTGGGCAATTTAATGCATCCTAAACCAGTGATGGAGAACCTTTTGAGCTTGGCGTGTCAGTATTTTGAAAAACCCTAACTTAACTCTGGTGCCATGTCACATATAGAAATTTTTTGATATTTGCAACCATAGTAAAACAAAGATTTATATTTTTGATATTTATTTTATATTTAAATGCCATTTAACAAAGAAAAATCAACCAAAAAAATGAGTTCACGTGTCACCTCTGACGCGCGTGTCATAGGTTCGCTATTACTGTCCTAAACAGATTCCTGGAAAGGATAAGCTGACAATAGCAAAACAACTGTTGGGTTTATTGAAAGTGTCTACTTTGCCCTATCCAGTCTGGCTCAGTGGATAGAGCACTGGCCTGTGGACTGAAGGGTCCCAGGTTTGATTCTGGTCAAGGGCACATGCCCAGGTTGCGGGCTCAATCCCCATTAGAGGGTGTGCAGGAGGCAACTAATCAATGATTCCCTCTCATCACTGATGTTTCTATCTCTCTCTCCCGCTCCCTTCCTCTCTGAAATCAATAAAAAAATATATACAGTAGGTTTTCAGGTTACGTCGGAGATCCGTTCCTTTGGTGTGACATAATGCGATTTTCACCGTAAGTCGGAACCCACCTACATAAGCACCTACGTCACTCACATGGAGCACATACACAGCAGTAATGAAGTGAAACAGTAAAAACAATTTAAAAGAAACAATTCCTGACCTTGACTTGTGGTAAATAAATAATAAAAAACATACAGCACATATGTACATACGATGAAATGACAGAACTTTTTTTAAAATAAATAAATGGGAGATGGCGACATAACCACAAAACGACATATGTCGAGTCCTACGTAGCCCGAGGACTGTCTGTCTGTATGTATGTGTGTATGTATATATGTATGTATATATATGAGTAGATGTATATGTACGTGTGTGTTATGTATATGCATGTGTGTATATGTATGTGTGTATGTGCATGTGTATGTATATGTATATTCAGTAAAGGGTCAGCAAACACAGGCCTCCCTGCCTGAACCCTGGAGAAAACCTAAATTCTGCAAGAGTAGGCCTTCCTTCCCCCAGCTGCTGGCACTAGCTTCCCTCTGGCACCTGAGACCTGGGGCTTCCCTCTGGTTGCCGGCAGGCACCTGGGACCCAGGCTTCCCTTGCAGCCCAGGCTTCATCCAGAAGGTCAACCGGAAGGACGTCCAGCCTAATTAGCATATTATGCTTTTATTATCATAGATATATACAAAATCAACCACTTTAATCTGTGGCTGAGTTTCAATAATGATCAAAATACAGATTTTTACACATGGTAATAAAGTCCCAATGCAATCTGTAGAAAACTCATAAATCTTATGATACTTGGGCAAGGCCTTAGTCTAAACTCATTATGGTATGCGATAAATATTTCGGAAGGAACCCAAAACAGCTTACTCAGATTATCAAATTTGGCAAGTATAAGGAAAGTTTTCCTCGTGACGACCTAAGCAAAATACTCATATATTGTACAATACATGAATGCCTAGCTCTTATTTATCTTAATTAATCATTTTATTGTCTTATACTTTTAGGTACCTAAACCAGGTTCCCTTTCTGAATTCTAGTATAAAACAAACATCATAAAACCACATTAATTTGAAACCCTGGGAGTAAATTATTCTGAAAAGTCACATGTTGAATGATAAAACAGTCCTTAAAAGGTATAGTTTTAAGGCTTCTCAAATATTTAATGAAGTGTTTTGGGAGACAGAAATTGTGCTGAGTATACCTTGTTGAATTCAGAATGACAAAAGTTCATTAGAGTTGGAATTGACTTTAAGAGACCCTATTGGTCAACTGCTTCATTTTATAGAAATAAAAAAAATAAGATCCAGAAAGCTTAAGGTCAAGTGACAAAGGCAGCAATTCACAACTTTGCTAATTTGTGTACTGTAATATGATTATTCTATCTAATAAAGAGGGAATATGCTAACTGCCCCTCACACCATAGCAAAGATGGCAGTGCCCACAGCCACTGAGGGAATATGCTAATTGACTGCCACGTCCTCAAAGATGGTGGTGTCCACAGCCACAAGATGGCAGCGTCCAGTCCCCTCAGCACCCCCAGCCACCCAGATCTAGCCCAAGGCACAGGCAAGCCTTGGATGGCGGCTGCCCAGCCACCCAGGGCTGCCCGAAGCTCAGGTAACCAGGGCCGGCCAAGGCTTGTGCTGCCAGCAGTGGCAGCAGCAGAGGTGTGATGGGACGTTGCCTTCCCCTGATCGCTGGGTCGCCTCCCGCCCCTCTGGGCTCCTGGACAGTGAGAGGGGGCAGGCCAGGCTGAGGGACCCCCCCCCCCGTCCAGTGCATGACTTTTCAGGCACTGGGCCTCTAGTACGTATATATTAAAATATGTGCAACGTGACAGTTTATCATTTCAGCTCTATCTATTATGGGTCGCATTTCACTTCTTGTTTGTACTATAACTTGCAAATTCTGTCTTCAATGATAACATGACAATTATAGTTTTAATTACTATAAATTCTAAGTTAGTTCATTCTGAATTAACAACTTTTTATCATTACCTTAATATGTAACTCAGATTCGGAGAATAAAAAGATGCTGAAATTCCTTGAAAACTGACAGGCAAACAGTTCCGAATAGTGAAAATGACAGATGGAGTGAGAAAAATAAGCTTGCTACTCTTTTCCACATCCATTACTAGCCAGCAACTCATCTACAGCACCTTATCCGCTGGAAAGCGCAAAAGGTCTTTATGTTAAGGCCAGAGACAAATTCAGGGGGATGGAAAGGTGTCCTATTTATACTCGGGGCATACAGTAGGCTCTCCGTAATATTTGATGAATGAAAGCCAGGAGTCTGATTTCCCTGTGCGCTCCTTTTGATCTGTCCCACGACTCCAGACTCCTCTCTGACCACCGAGCAGACAGACCATGTAGTAAATGGGAAAATGTGCGAATGCAAACCCGCCAACACCACTGGGAGAACACATGTACCACTGGGAAACCATCATCCTCTTCATTCATTAAAAGGACTTTGGATCTTGGGTTCTATAGCACCAAAATTCCACTTTACAAATATGCTTCAATAAGCAGACTGGTAGAGGGAAAAGTATCAGATGTTACATAAAACTGAACTATATACTACAGACTTGAGACTTAGAATGCAATACAGCCTAGGGCACCTTTAATTCTTAGTTTTGACTGTGGCTAAAAATGTCATACACAGAGCTTTTAGGATAAAATGTGCTGAAAAGTTCACAGAAAAATTCTTAAACCACAAACTGTCCATAAACATAACCTAGGTTGTATTGTGTAACTGCTGTTCAAATAATGCTCCATACATTTCCTCCATACTTCCCATATAATTATTATTACTCTTGTTCTGCATGTTAAAATCAAGGACTTGGGAGCATATTGATAAAGCACAGTGTTCTTGTTTAAAAACTGCAATTAGCAACGCTGTGCTCCGAAGTCTCACCTGCCCTGAGAACAAGCTTGGGCTTAGTCCTCTACAGCAACACGATAGCTGTTGCGAAATTGTTCATTATTTAACCTTCAGGAGCAATGGGAACTTTAAAAAGTGCTATAGAGTATGAGGTTTTAAGAATTAAGGCATTATCTAAAAATATACTCTACATGGAAATTTTTGATAAAAACAGTATTTGATCCTAAATGTCAATGGTTTGTTTTGAGCAGAAATGTTTAAAATATGTTCCAGAAAATAAACCAAAAAAGCTCTTCACTCTGGTCTTAGTGAAGAGGTACAAGCTCTTGGTCACAGTTTATATCACTCAAAAATTTTGTGGCCCTTACATTCGGCATGATTTTATTTCCCAAATTTTCCAAGTTTCCACATTTAATATTCATCTGCTGATTAAAATCATTTAAAACAGCCCCTATCAGTTCAACTCGTGGAGAATTCGGAATGATCAAGACACTAAACTTATCCACCTGCAGAAGATAACATTCTATCAACTATGCTTGTCAGGGAGAAAACTGTCTTTGCTTAAAACACTATTTATAAATGATGAAAAATTAGACCATTAATGAAATAGATTCTGCTACAGTTAATTTGTGATACCACAACTCACAAACATCAACTGCTATTTTCTGGCAACTCTGAATGCGGGTTGCTGGCAGTGAGGAGTTCCCACACTCCTTAGCCATCCCTCCAGGCCATCCCTCCTTGGGTCCAACAGCTCGATAGAGAGGAATCTGGACGTGGCAAAGGGATCTACACACCCTGGAAGAAGAACAGGCCTAGGAGAGTTCAGACTCTCCCTGTGAGTCTCATTAACAAGGCGCCCCAACTGAAATGGGCAAACAGCTCAGAGTGCCGGGCACTGTGCTTTATGCAGGTTCTATCTTTAAATCCTTGCAATGTCCCTGTGAGGAGAGTAAGATTATCTCCTTAAAGATGAGGAAACTGAAACAAAAAAATGAACTTGCCCAAGGTACAGAGCAAGTCGGGGACGATGGATTTTTACCTAGGTCCCTGTCACTCAAACCCTCCTCAGTTATGACAATATATGGCGCACAGTCCTGACGATCGTGTAGGAACTATTACACTAATTTTGCAAAAGAAGGGAATTAAAGAAATGCAAAATTAATCTCTGAGTAAGAACTGAAAGTAATCATACCAGCTATCATCTATGTATGAGAAATTATGCTATGTGTTAACCCTTAATTCTCACAATCACTCGGTACCACTGGTAACTCTTCCCATTTTATAATAGGTGAAGATGTTGAAGCTGAGGGAGGTGGTTTAATAAACTTTCCACACATGGGATTTGAATTCAGGTCAGTGTGTGTTCAGTACATTCACAAAGTTCAGTACTTTTCACTACCATACTGCCCCTCAATTATTCTTCATAAAGGGAAGGCAGAAAGGGAGTGAATATAAATCAAATGCCTACTATGTGCTGAGTACTGAGCAAGTTGCTTTTGCAAGTGAGGAAGGTGAATGAGCTTAAGAAACTTGTCCAAAGGTTACAAAACTAGTAAAATGTAGAGACAAAATATGAATAATCTTACATTTCTCAACAGTGATGATAATTATATTACTAACAACTTGCATTTACTCTGCCTTTACTATGTATTCTCAGGACGAGGCTATTCACACAATGTCAAAAACACAATTTGACACTATGTTAAGATCAATGGTGCCAGTAGTAAGATCTTTGATGATATTAGGGTATGAAGGCCTTTAACTGTCTGGCTTGCCTTTAAAATATCTATAGCACCAGTTTAGGGGACCTTGTTAAATGCAGATTCCCGAGTCTTACCCTAGACTTACATCAGCATCTCCCAAGGAGTGGAGTACAATGGTCTGAATATTTAAGGAGCTCACCAAATAATTCTGAGGTATGTTAAAATTTTAAAGCCACTGATGTACAACAATTAACAGATAGACTGTCTTCCAATCTGTTCTCACAATTATCTTCCTCACCTGAGATTTTAGTACAAATTAATTTCCTAGAAAATTATAGTCAGCTTTTAGTATTCCTTATGAAGTCAGATTAATCTTCCTTCCACTTAACTGAGGTCAGTAAACTTTTGCTCCATATCCTATATGTGTGTCTATAAATACACATGAACTCATGTGTACAGATTCCACCAGGTAAAATGATAGAAATGGAATTGAGAGAAGTATCTTAAGTGCTTATGCTGTATGATTATGCATATTTTTAAAATTTAGTGGGCACATTTTTATATAATTGTGTAAAAGAACTGAAATAGCATACTCACATATATAAATAAATTACATTTTAATATGTTTTGCCAGTGTCCACAGTGAAATAGAGATATGTTGCCAATTTTTATTAGTTTTTAAAAACCAAATGCTGCAAACATAATTGTCTGTCATTTCACACATCGAAAACAGCGCAGGTACCCTGAGTACCTCATCAATAGAAATTCTGCCCAACAGATGATAAAGTTAACTCAATAGGCAGGTTTGATTTTCAGACAACCGCTACAAGCAAAAACAAGGCTGCATTAGTAAATCAAGAAACTGTAGTGATAGGATAAAACCAAAATAGTTAATAAGCAAGAAACTTTCCCCATCTAAACTGCTTAATAAGGCTATTTAAATGCCATATATGTTCAGTATAACATTTAGAAATATTCTTTTATACAGTAATTGGGTTAAAATATAGTAGGATATAGCAAAACAAAACAAAACAAACTAATTCAAGGCAAGCACTAAGGCAATTTTCCCCCTTAATTCCATCAGAATACAATCAATGAAAACTGATAATAAGGAGAGGAACTAAAAAATGCTAGACAGGCTATTGATTACCATAAAACTGTTTGGCAGTCTCTACCAAAGCTAAACGTATGTATACCTTGGGATCCACGATTCCACTCTTGGGTATAAGCCCAGAAATGTATGCATATATGCATACACATAAAATGTTCATAACATTTTTATTCATAATAGTCCAAAATTTAAAATAACCCAATACCCATCAACAATAGTTAAAGATATTGGCATATTCACACAACAGAATATTATACAACGATGAAAAAGAAAGAATTACTGTTACATGCAATAAAATAGATGAATTTCACAGGACAAATATTGAGTGAAGGAAGCCAAACAGAAAAGAGAACATATCGCATAATGTCAGTGGCGTGGAGTTCCGAAACGAGCAAGATTACTGTATGGCGATAGAGGTGGGAACGGCTGTTACCCTTTGGGTGGAGATTATTGACTAGGAAGAGTCACAAAAGGTCTTTCTGGGGTGCTGGCAATGGACTATATCTCAAGTTGGATAATGGTTACAAGGATGTATACACTTGTAAAAATTCACCGAGCTGCACGCTTAAGATTCCTATACTTTGTTACATGTAAATTATAGCTCAATTAAAAAAAAATAATGTCATATTCCTTACTGTCCAGGTGAACTAAAGAGAATTAACTTTGACTCATGAAGCACAAGCAACAGTTCAATGTTCATAAGCCCAACCTATTCAGGAAATTGGCTAGACTTAGGCTACTATTAAAACAATGATCAAAATACATTAAAAAGCTAGCAATTTATTACTATTTCATGTGTGTAGGTACAACTCAAAAGTATTTAAAAAGCAAATTCATATTATATCTATAAATAAAAATTACATTTCAATTGAAAGTTTAAAACTAGCAGTGTTTGCTTTTCTATAATATAGTAGCCAAAAGTCTCTAATTGCACCCCAGGTGAGAGGCTATGGAAGTCAGCTGCACTTCAGCCATAATTCAGAGTTCATACCTGTGTGGACTACTTTAGCACCACAACCCGCCAGATTAATGATCTCATTCTGTAATAACTTCGCCCCTTAATTAACCAAGTCAGAACGTGAATGTGGTCACGGGTGGGAAGAGAATTATGTAAACATGTCTAAGATGGGATCCACTCACATTGATGATGATGTTCAGAGACTTGTCATTGGGGAGGAAAATGCACACACTCCGGCGGTCTTGCATGACTCTGTTGTTACGGAAGTTCAGTTTGTTCATCGTGTGGGGGCCTCTCTAGCGGTCAGCGCTGGGCTCCGAGTCCCCGGCAACGCCGCTGAATTCCGCGAACGCCACAGCCGAGCTCCGCTCCTCATCACACACTCTGTAGAAGCACCATGATGCACCACGATGGAGGTCTCACAGCTATAAAACAAAAAAGCCCAAATCAGGCGTGAATCAAGGCAGTGAGACTGGTGAGGAGAGACAGGGAGATGAGCAGCACAGGGCCAGCGTGTCTCAGAGCTAGGGCTGCCTCGTAGAATGAGAACTCCCTGAAATTCATTCTACATCTCGCCCACTAACGACTGCCTTCAAACTTTCATTCCCAATCAGGAATTAAACGTAAAGCCCTCACATCCCAGAGCTGCCTTTGAGGCGTTTTCAGCCTCACAGGACAGATAACAAAGGGTGCCGAAAAGAAGCATATAAGCATAACCAATGGACATAAGACACTGGGGGATAGGGGAGGCTAACAACAACAACAAAAGAAGCAAAATAACAAAATAGCAACAACAACAACAACAAAATTCTCAAACTCTTTTCTTCCATTACAAACTCAAATAAATGTCTTGGCTCTGGCATGACATTCCTTCTTCAACCACTTTGGTCTGGCTTTCACCTCCTCTACGTCACCCGCCTGGCTGGACGAAGAAGCCAGGGACCTCCAGGCCATCAGCAGTATCCGAGGAGGTGTAACGGATGTCTCTATGGCGTTTACCACGGCTGCTGTGCCCTCCTTGCAACGTGTTTCCCCCTTTTATGGCACTGTCCTCTCCTAATTCTCTAATTTGACAATGCAAACAATTTTTCTATTTGTTATTTCACCAACCAATAAAGTACAAAGAAACAAGACAGTATATATCAAACTGCTAGTATGTTTGTATAGAAAAGAAATGTGGATTTTGGATATCTCTGACATCTAATCAGTTTATTCAACATATTAATTTTATTTTTTTAACTTCTCTCAGATTTTCAATGTATATGATTTTATTTCCAAGTAATGAAAATTTTCTCTCCAATTTTCAATAACTGTCTTTTTATTTCTGTTTCATGTCTCATTGCATTGGCAAGGCCTTGCAGAATAATTTTAAAACAGTGGTGGATATTTTCTACTTTTAAGGAGTGTGTCTAATACTTCACAACTTATTGCTAATATAACACTAGTCAACGAAGATATGTTAAGATTAGTTGCCTCTCAAACCATTAGCAATATTTATATTGTTCCTTTTTTAATACTGTTATATTTACATTGTTCCTATATTTGTGAAAGGAAAAGAGAATTTCTAGGAATAGAGAACTGTTTTACCAGGCAGAGACTTATAACCATATAGCTTTAATAGAAAAGCTATTATCAGTGCTCACATAAATCAAAGTATAAATGAGACAGAATCTTGGTCAATTGGCTTCTTAAGGTTAAATGTCCATCTGTAAACAGCAGGAGGGTGGGAGAGAATATAATCTTAGATGACACATGAATAAATATAAAATAGTATTTCCTTTTAAAGTATAAATGCCCAGCCAGGGTGGCTCGGTGGTTGAGCACTGACTCATGAACCAAGAGGTCACTGGTTCAATTCCCGGTCGGTCAAGGCACATGCCTAGGCTGCAGGCTCCATCCCCAGTAGGGGCGTACAGGAGGCAGCCAACAGATGTTTCTCTCTAATCGATGTTCCTATCTCTTTCCTTCCCCCCACCCTCTAAAATTAATTTAAAAAGATATTTAAAGTATAAATAATATACTATCCAAAAGGGAGCTACTCAAACTAAGTAAACACAAATGGCAATCTTTTTTATAGTATTCCCTCCCTGGGACTAGGTGACCAAAAGCTCCCTTAGCAATATTCTGCTTTTCCTAAAGGATAATAGCGTTTGTTTCCCATTAGGTTGTAGCCAGCGCATCACCCGACAGGGTCACTGGAGGTCCCTGCTGCAGTTCTCTCCAGGAAGGGAGGGCTGACCCATGTGTTCTATGACTACAAACTCACTGCACCCGAATCCAATCACCGATTTAAAACCTGCACACTTTTAATCCAGCAGCTCAAAGCACCCATCGTAGGACCAGTGCTGGCTGCAGGGGGTCACCTGGACATTCGTAATCAATACAGATCCTGAGCACAGTGACATTTCTACTCAGTCAGAATCTCCAGGGTCAGGGTCAGGGTCAGGGTCAGGGTCAGGGCCCAGAAACCTTAATCTTTTAAAAAAGCTCCCCAGCTATTTTTGATGTACAGTCACATTTGGAAATCACACTTCAGTTAACAGAAGGAAGCACAGGGTTGGATATAATGCCTCCAGAGTACACATCAGGAAGTACACATGTGAAGTATAAATTCCTAAAATAGGTCACACGTATATGTATACTCAGAACATTTTCCTGAAAAATGTTACTCGGTGATCTAGGAATAAGCAAATTGGCGAAGCAGGGTACCTCTATATACTCTCTCAGAGAAATTCAGAAATAGTTGAAAGCTCTGATAAGTCCTGCAGGCAACTTTTTAAATTCGTTCAACTTAATATTTCTCAAACTTACTTGGGCAGAGAATATTCCCCCACCCACTACATACCTATTAAGGTCCTGTAGAATAAAATTCTTAGGCATACTGCTTAAGAAACACAATTCTAAAATGATTTCCTTGTCAAGTATTACATTTCATGGCAAATTTCCCCCTCTGTATTAATACATTACAATCCTCTCTGCCATTAAAATCTTTTAAGAAATTGTAAGCTATGCTTAAATGCATCTTATTTAAATTCAAACACTTAAGTGATATTAATCCCAGTATATTTCTTCTTATTTAAATCTACACTTCAAATTGAGTTCCTCCTATAATTTTCCAGTTCTAATTAAACCAATTAACTGGCGGTATTTCTCCTGACCTACTTTCTAGAATGAAAAGAAAAACGTAGGGGAAAAAAATATATTCTGAGGTTTAGAATGTTTCCAAAGGTTTGTTAATTATAAAATTTCATTGAGTACAATTTTTATTTATTTCTTCGTTCAAATAATACAGTAAAAAAAACCCCCACAAACAAACTAAAAGAGGTTTACTGAAGAAAATCTAACAAAAGCAGAGTATTTAAGAAGCAGTAATGTTTCATTGCTGCTTTTTCTAGAAAGCTTTGAGGATGGCAAACTAAAAAAGCCCTAAAAGAGAGATAGGATTAAGTTTTTACTTTACCCAGAACAGCATTAAAGCTGATTAAAAAGTTCAACTGAAATAACAAAATTACCAGATCTCTAATATGCTCCGGTATAAAATTTAATCTTAAATTGGACAGTCCTGGGAAAAAGAATTAGAATAAATCGATACCAATCTGAATTGTAGAAATAAGCCTTTTATCCACTGGCCACTTATTCTGTGTCCTAAATTTCATCTCATTCCTGGGGGTGGGGTGGGGGGCATATTTCCTATTCCAGGGCAGCCTTTTTTCTGTCCAATGTTCTTAGGGTACATTATCTACAAAGAATAAACCATGTCATAATATCATTTCCCAGGCAACGACAAACAGCTTTACTAGTGATGAAACTCTACCTTGCCTTCTTTATTAATACCCAACTTACAAATGTTAAGCTATAAGATTCCCACACTTGGATTTTAAAGTCATATTATTATAAAGTCCTTATTTCCTGAGAAGCACCATTGGTTACAAAGTTACTTCATTTCTTTTAAGAATCAGGAAGCCATTACACAGTATGGACATTCAATAGTGACTTCCATTTTTTGGAAATTACCTTTAATTTCAGGTCACCTTGGAATAAAAGTATGGACTTCAGTTCATCCTACAGGGTAGAGCAAAAGTAGGTTTACAGTTGTGAGTACACGAAGCAGTGTTTATTCTTGTATTATTTATTAATTATTGTATTATTTTCCACACGAACAACTGTAAAACTATTTTTGCTCCCCTCCCTCCTCCCCCCCTATAATATAGCAAGATTGGTTCATTAGTTGTGACAAATGTATCATAGCCATGAGAGAGGGTACATGTGGGGTATATAGGAACTCCCAGTACTATCTTTGCAACTCCTGTGTATGCAAAAGTAGTCTATAATAAAAAGTTTATTTTAAAAAAATTAAGTCAATGGAAATTTCCTACCCACATAACACAATCTCACTTTGAATGGAGGCAAAGGGAATTCTCAACTTGGAGATTGTCAACCTAAAAAAACTTGAAAGGATGGTAATTTGATAAGAAGATTATTATAAGGCAATCCAAAATACCTCCAGACACTGCCAAATGTTCCCAGGTGCAAAATCACCCATAGTGAGAACCGATACTGTACAGCAAGCATGTCAAACTCTCAGCCCATGGGCCGCATGTGACCTACAATGAATATTTTTGCAGCCCAGCCAATATAACGGAATGTAAGAAACGTTTTAATAAAAATTTTGTAACTTAATTTTTACAATATCCTGTTACACATACTTATTAATAATGAACTACAACGTTCGCTAATGTCTGATTATTATAATCGTGTTGCATTCATTTCCCTATGTGCCTTAAGCACAGATGCACCATTTCTCTCCACTAATACTAGCAGTGAATATTTTAGCAGCCGATTGCCACATCATTAGTCTTGGACTGACTTGTTTGGTGTGTGCAACAGGAAATATTTCCCTTGAAGAAGAAAAATAGGTTTATTTGCGTTACGCTAATGTTCAAGAAAAAATATTAACGTTTATTAAACTGTCCTATTATTTTATGTTAACAATTACTCATTTATTTCAGCCCTTTGTATTCAGCATGTTTCTATCGAAATAAACCTACGTTTCTATGAAAATTGAAGCTTTTGTTTTTTTGCGGCACACATACACTTAAACCTCGTTTATTTGGCCCGTGTTAGCCTTAGATTTTCACATGCTTACTATACAGGTTTCCACAGAGAGTCATTATGGGCTCCTTCCTACCATCCAGCTGTTTTTTAAGGAAGGAGGTCCTCAAATGTTTCATTCGATGTCTCTTTCATTACAACATTGCTGAGGAAAAAAAAAACTGATTCCCAGTGGGGGCCACAGTCTCTGTGGAGTTTGCATTCTCCCCAAGGGTTTCCTGCATAGGTTTTCTCTGGATACGCATGTCCTCCCACATCCCAAAGACGTGCACATGAAGTAAACTGGCCTGTCTACATTGCCCCAGTCTCAGTGAGTGTGGGTGGGGGTGAGTGGCCCTCTAATGGAAGGGCTTCCTGTCCAGGGTGGATGCCCACCTTGTGCCCTAAGCTGTCGGGAGAGGCTCCAGCCACCAATGACCCTGAACTGGAATAAGCAGGATCATACTTGTTTGTATTAACCTTTCTTATATGTATGTATAATTCACATTTATTTCATGTTTCATATTAGAAGTATTTGGGGTCTGTATTTTAAAAGTTTGGTGATATTTTTATGACCAGAAATATGTTGTCGAATTTAACTCTGATATATATCAATTAGCCAATGCTAAAATTAGTTCCTTTCTACATTGTTTGGCGTAAAGTTGCAGATTCCAAGAACCTACTAAAGACGTTAAGCGGGGACTTACTGTAACAGGACAACTCTTAATCAACACAAATTTCCTAACTACAGGTTAGCGATTGAGTTCCAAACTCAAGACCTGGCTTGAACCTTGAAGTCAAATTTTTCAACCTCTTGAATGTCTAATGGCCTCTGGCTTCAGAAAAGCTTTGAAGTTAGCCTTCTTGAAACTTAAAATTTAATGCAGCGCATTGCCAAACTCCTCGCGCAAGTACCTATGCGTTATTGCCAGGGACTTGTCCTAGAGAGCCCTATGTTTTGATTCGAGCATCAGGAAATACATAAATTAACTTGGAAACAACTGACACTTGATTTTCAATTGTCTGCATGCTCTGTATTATGAGGATTTCTTTTTTCCTTAAGTTAAGGGTCATTTTTTGCTCACTAGAGCTATTTTGGAACCATAGAATTATTTCTCTTCAGAGTAAAGTAAATCAAACCCTTTCTACTTCATGGCCTGTTTTGCAGTTACCGTTTTATCCAAAAAACAAAATAGTTGGCATCTATCAACCTCTAGAGCCAAACCTTCTAGAAAGAACATCAGACTCTGTTACTGTCTTATCCTACCCTCCGACCATTGCTCTAATACCGTGGTCGGCAAACTGCGGCTCACGAGCCAAATGCGGCTCTTTGGCCCCTGGAGTGTGGCTCTTCCTAAGCCTTAGGAGTACCCTAATTAAGTTAATAACAATGTACCTACCTATATAGTTTAAGTTTAAAAAATTTGGCTCTCAAAAGAAATTTCAATCGTTGTACTGTTGATATTTGGCTCTGTTGACTAATGAGTTTGCCGACCACTCGACCTTATTTATCTATATAAGTTCCCTTATATAGATAAATAAGGGACTGCCAAAAGCTTAAGATCACCTCTCTTATGGTTGGATGTCAGGTGTTTAGAGACAATATGAATAGAATATTAATTAAGAAGACAGACTTAACTTCCCCAATCAGTCAAACCTGGGTTTTAACCTGGATTCTACAATATTAGCTATATAACCTTGGGCAAGTAACCTTATCTCTGAGCCTGATTCTTCAGCTATAAAATCTATACTACTGACCTCCTAGGATTATTGGAAAGATTACATGAGAGAATGGTCATAAAGTACTAGCTATCAGGCTGTTGAGGGAAGGCTCATGAAAGTAACAGTCATGAGTTGCCAGGTCATGAGAAGGCACATCTGCAATTAATCAGCAAGAACACTGTACATATCATCTGGAGCTCTAGAACTTAGAGCCAGATGCAATATTAGAAGTATTTGGGGTCTGTATTTTAAAAGTTTAGTGATATTTTTATGACCAGAAATATGTTGTCGAATTTAACTCTGATATATATCAATTAGCCAATGCTAAAATTAGTTCCTTTCTACATTGTTTGGCGTAAAGTTGCAGATTCCAAGAACCTACTAAAGACGTTAAGCGGGGACTTACTGTAACAGG
>NW_006298049.1:1233638-1237556 GCF_000327345.1 Myotis davidii | reverse complement strand
AAAAAGTAACAGTCATGAGTTGCCAGGTCATGAGAAGGCACATCTGCAATTAATCAGCAAGAACACTGTACATATCACCTGGAGCTCTAGAACTTAGAGCCAGATGCAGCAACTGGACTAAACTTTGGGGGGGTGGGGGGGGTGGTTTCTACTTTGGGGTTGGGAAGTTAAATGTATTGTTTGTTGTAAATGGAAGTTACATTGTTAGGTGGTGACTCCTTTGAAATTTCATTTATGAAATTTATGAAAAAGAGAAAGTGTGTATGACTATGTACGTTCAAATGTGCGCTGCCTGACCAAAGAATGGAATGTAGAGGACATCTGTTTTAATCTACTTGGCACCATCTTTCCATTGGAAAGTGCTCCTCTCCCCTTCTGGCTATCAATCAGAGCGCTTCCTACTGTGGATGGGAGGAGAGATGATGGAGGGTAGGGATGTGACCCAGGGCTGGCCTAACAGGTACCCTATTCTCCAGTCACAGTGCTTGGTGGAAAGGGGCACATATGACCCAAGCAAAGTCGGAATTCCTCCGTGAAATCTGTTATACAGATGTTGGGATGGAGAGGGCTGCTCCCCTTTTTGGATTCCTATTTGTGCAAAGAATATGAGCCTGGGGTTGCTGGCAATCATCTTTCCACGGTAAGAATTTTCCTGGAGAAGGAAGATATCACAGAGGAAAGTGAAGCTCAGAAAAAATCCTGATCACATCATTTAACTCCTGTATCCAGCTGTGTCTGACACCAGAAACCTTTCCCAGGAATTCCCAGATAGTGGCCAATAAATTCCCTGTCCTCTTCTGCTCATCCTGCCACTTGCGACCCAGTCATCTCTAACAGAGCCTACTCAAACCAGAAGCTCATTTACTGCTTGACACGCTTATTCATTAATTTATTGAAAGTTTACTATCACTGGCGACGAAGATTGACATTGACGTGGAAAAAAAACCCACAATGCTCTAAGGTTTAAAGTTTCTCTCCATTCTACAACAAAGTAGAATAATCACTATGATGAAAATACATCATTAGCTAAGACCTGGGTAGAAAAACAGCTGAGTAACTGAAAAGTTTAGGTGATTGAGTTGCTTGCTATTCAGACACCACCATTCTCTAGGAGCACTGCACACAGCAAGTAACTTATGGGGAAATGTATAAATTCATGTAATGCAAACAAAACACAAGACAATTCATGACAAGTTTTCAGCAACAAGAGAATATCGCATCTTGAATACTAATTTGTGGGAGAGCGGTGCTGTCTTAGTAAAGACCACAAAGTTTTTTTACAGAATGTGCGGAATGTGCTTTTACTGTGTTGTCCATTTGTCATACATTATAGTGGCTTGAAAAAAAATGGCATTTTCCCAAAGTTTTGTTTAAGTTAACTCAACTAATCACTTTCTCTAGCTTTGGCAACAGTTTGCACTCTGTGGTACTCTAACTCCTAGTCTCCCCAGTGTTGCCCTTCTCTGGCTTTTTTCCCTGCTATGACCATACTCACTTGATTCACTCTGTTACAGAAGCAAAGCAAAGGGTATTGGGAACAGTGGTACTCGGGGCAATGAAACCACATTTCTCCAAAGAAATTAAAAACACATTTCTCCAAAGCACAGTTCTGGTATGCTCTCTCTAAACTGAACAGCAACAAGCATAACTCTGTTAATCAACAATTACAGTGGCTTCCATGCTGGAGTTCATAAAAGAAATAATGGGGGTCCTCAGAGTTATTTTAAATATTTCGAAATGCCTGATAAAATTGGCACATTTCCCCCTGGTGACACCTCAAAGGAAATTAAAATATCATTTGCTTAAGAAATTTCATATCATTTTTAAATGCTTATTTTGATAGCACATTTAGTTTTACTGCCAGATTTGAAAAATGAAAACAAATGACATCATTTATTTTGCTAGACAATCTTTCCAAACACAAGACCCAAGGAAGGTGAAGGCGAGGAAGGCTAACAAAAGTGATCCTCAGTGGTCGGAAAGGTTGGGATAGATTTAGTTGCTATATGTGTATATATTTTAGAAACCATCTTAGTAAGAAAAAAAATTCCATCCTTCTGCCTAGTCTATCATTCTCGTGGCTTTCTCCTCTACCATAGCTCCTCACTGTGTTCTCACCTGGATTTCTGAATGCGCTTGTCTCGTCCTGTTCTTTAAATCTGCCACCCCCACAACGCTGGCAGCGTGACCTCGTGCAAATGCACCTCCCACCTTGCGTGTCCCACCCAGCTCACAGCCTTAGTGCTAGGGCACTTGCACAGGATAACACCTACCCTCCAAGCACAGCAATCTTCCACCCCCGGGTCCCATCCAGCCTCCGTGTGGCCATTCTGCAACTCAGGCTTTGTATTCCTGCAACCCTTTTCCTCAAGGTCCCCGGAACAAGTCTTGCTCTCATATGTCTGTGCTTTTGACCACGCTGCTTCCTCTGCCCAGAATATCCTCCCTTGCCTGTTATCTCACCCACCACCCACCTCCCGAACAACAAAGTATCTTGGTACACCCTGGAGAACTCAAGCCACTGAAGCATGCCTCCCCATCGGTGGGCAGCTGATTAACAGGAGAAAATAAAATTTTAATACATGTGCACAGGGAATTCACATGCACATGAAAATTTCAAGGACAGCGAGGTAAAACTGGATGGCTGCAGGATTTGCAGATAATTTAGGAAGAGTGGAGCATACATGACAGGTTATTTTTTTGTTAGGCAACAAGGAAATAATGGGACATGCGGGAAAGGACAGTTAATAGGCTCTTGCTTGAAGTCTTCTGTCTAACGCTTTCTCCTGCGTTCTTATCATCGTTGTACTTGCTGGCAAGTCTGTCTCCCCACAGAGGACTGGAATCCCCTCAAGGACACCATCCATCAGCATCTTTATGCCTTTCGTGCCTGTGGGAGTCCTAGGTCTGTGAGAGGCACCCAATAAGATGTGTTGAATAAATTATTTGGAAACTCATCAGAGATGTGACTACATTTCCTGGCAATTAACATTAAAATCATATTCTTTAAGAGGCACTCCCCCCAGCCCACAGCTTCTCAAATATTTTCTGCATGTTATTTACAGGGGAAAAGGCATATATATTTTTTGTCTTTAAATTTAGTGGACAGCATAATGGAAGAATACTATTCCCCAACACTGCCAGCAAAATAGTTTCTAGGAAAGTCTCCATGTATATCAGGTTCAGCCAACTGTGTAAAAGCAAACATAGAAAAAGATATATTGGTGGGAATGCGGTAAGCTGAAAGTAACAAAAATAGTCAACTCAAAGTTAGACTCCGGAGCCAGACTGCTCGGGTTTGCCTCTGAGTCAGCTATTTACTAGCTGTATGAGCTCAGACGGTTCCCTCACCTCTCTACACCTCAGCTTCCCTATCTGCAAAATGGAAATAACAGCAATATCTATTTACCGGATGTTGTAAGGCAAACACTATGTAAGTGCCAACTATCAGTAGTTACACTAGTTAAAATGATATAAGGGGAATTTAGAAAAACCAAAGTACCGTATTTGCCGGCGTATAAGACGACTGGGCGTATAAGACGACCACCTAACATTTCCACTCAAAATACAGAGTTTGTTATATACTCGCCGTATAAGACTACCCCCTCTTCCGCACACCTTCCACACACCAAATAAAAGGTAAAACAATATCAGATTTGATTTTAACATTTTAATTTATATTCAAATGCTTATGACATGCAGGAAAACTGTCACAAGGCTGTATGTAATCAAACATATACATAAAACAGTGCAAGTTTATTACCGGTAAACATACCGGTAATTCACTAAAGAAAACACACTCTATAGACTGGTACTGTAGATGCTTCTCAGGAACACAGGCAAGCAGCCCACAACCTAGAGGGACTGTCAATGATAGAAGTAAGATAACAAATAGAGGGAGAGAGCAAGTGCCGGCCA
>NW_006298049.1:1230242-1233377 GCF_000327345.1 Myotis davidii | reverse complement strand
AAAATCGCATAACAGCCGAGCATACACCCAGCAGCGCTGCTGATGCCTGAACGGTATGTGGAATGAAGTGGGCGGGCATCGGGAGGCCACTATGGCACGGGGCAAGCACTATGGGCAGTCTATCTGAAGTGTACCTGGTGTATAAGACGACCCCTCACTTGGAGGCATATTTTTCAGGGCCAAAAAATCGTCTTATACGCCGGCAAATACGGTAACTGGAAGCCTAAAAGAAGGATGGGTGGGCTTGTGGTTTGATGAGTAGCTCATGGTGTCATCCAGGACCTACTTTCTTCCTGGTGCCTTGAAATCACTGCACTTTAAGGCTGGCGCCTCTGAGAGTGGTCACACCAACAAGAGTACTGAAACTCACCCTGCTGGATGGCTCAGATCATAAGCCGCCCATCACTGGGGGATGGAATTGTTAGATCAGCTTTTGCAGCCCAGGGCCCGCCTCTAGAAATACAGCTAGAGTTGGGATTAACTCTCCTGAAGTACATGGACATCAAAAGAAAAACCTGGCCGAAACCGGTTTGGCTCAGTGGATAGAGCGTCGGCCTGCGGACTGAAAGGTCCCCGGTTCGATTCCGGTCGGGGGCATGTACCTGGGTTGCGGGCACATCCCCGGTGGGAGATGTGCAGGAGGCAGCTGATCGATGTTTCTCTCTCATCGATGTTCTAACTCTCTATCTCTCTCCCTTCCTCTCTGTAAAAACTCAATAAAATATATATTTAAAAAAAAAAAAAAGAAAAACCTGAGTATCTTTGCAAAGTTGGGAGATGAGGGAAAATGCTAGGTAGATAACAAGAACAAAGGCAATGATAAAATTCACGAGTTTTAAGCCAGAGAAACTACTTCTGGTCAAGATGGCAGGTAGGTAAATGTGGTACTTGTCTCCTCCCACAATCACATCAAAATTACAATTAAACTACAGAACAACTATCATTCAGAACTGCCGGAAATCTGGCTGAATAGAATTCCTACAACTAGGAAATTGAAAAAGGAGTCATATTGAGATTGGTAGGTAGGGCAGAGATGGGGAATGGGCTAGTTCCACACCCACAGGTGGTGGATAAAAATTGGAAGGGATATCTTGACTGCAGAGGACTCCCCTGAGAAAGGTGATCCCAGACCCACACCAGGAATCCCACCCAGGGTTCCAGTACCAGGAAGAGAAATTCCCATAACTTCTGGCTGTAAAAACCAGTCGGGATTGAGGCTAAGGGAGGCTGAGGCTGCTGGAGTCCCAGGCAGTTCCTCTTAAAGGACTAGTGGATGGACTCCATCCCTCGGAACTCCAGTGCTGGGGCAGCAGCTCTAAAGGAACCAGGGGCATCAGGGCAAGACCCCAGAGGTGGGGTAGTGGGAGGGGAAGAAGCTTTCTCCCAGAAAGAAGTGCTGGCAGAGGCCATTGTTCCTTTGATGAATCCTCACCCACAGAGCTGGCAGGCAAGTGCCATATCTGAGACTTCATCAACCTGGCTCACACTGTTTGCCCAGCACTGGTGATTCCCTGAGGCCCTCTCCACCGAACTTTCAGGCCCACCCAAGCTGTTTCTAATGGCTTTTCCATACATATGGCCTGCTGTGGCTCAAGCTTCAGAATTTCCTAAAACCTCTCAAACAAGCAGCATTTGGCCTCAGTGTGACCCATATCTCTTGCTAAGTGACCCAGGCCCAGCACTAGCAGCAGTTGGCTTTGGCTCACATCTTGGCCTTGCCTGGTACCCTCCATTCAAGGAGGGGTGGGCTCAGTGGGCACCAGAGCTCTGCTGAAATAAGTCCTGCTCTGCACAGCTGATCCACATCAGTGGTCACAGCCAGGCTTGCAGCTGTCTGGCCTGGGACAAATCCCTCCTACTGACATGCCAACAGCAATCAAGGCTCAACTACAAGAGAAGGGTGTATAGCCCACACAGGGGGCATACCTCAAGTTCCGAGTTTGGATGGTCAGGGAGGCTTTGCCACTGGATCCTATAGAACACCTACTATATTAGGCCCCTCTACCAAACCCTGGAGACTTAGCAGCTCTACCTAATGCAATAGAAACAAACACAGGGAGGCAAAGAAAAATGTCCAAAATGAGAGAACAGAACAAAACTTCAGGAAAATAATTAAACAAAATGGAGACAAGCAATCTACTAGAAGCAGAGTTCAAAAAACACTGGTTAGAGGAGAAACCAAGATGGCGGCATAGATAAACACCAGAAATTGCTGCCTCACACAACCACTTAAAAAATACAACTAAAACACAAAACGGACATCATCCAGAACCACAGGAAGGCTGGCTGAGTGGAAATTCTACAACTAGGGGGAAAGAGAAAAGCACACTGAGACTCAGAGGAGGTGCGGTGTGGAAGTAAAGAGCAGAGGTATGGAGATGCACGCTGAAAGGGCTGGCAACTGAGGACTCGGTGCACGTGGAGAGGGCTGGCAGCTGAGGATGAGGCGCACGTGGAGAGGGCTGGAAACTGAGGACACGGTTGACTTTTTCAATCGGGAGGGAGTTTCAAGCTCCTGACTGCTCTAAACTCCAGTTCTGGATGAGTCTCAGAGGACCCAGACTCATACGAGAAGAAACTGGATTGTCTGGCATCAGGCAGAAGTGGAGGGCAGCTTTCTCTCACAGGTGCTTGCAGTGATTACCGGGACACTGAGATGCGGGGCCTCTTAGGGTAAGACTGGGAAGCAGCCATAGCTGCTTGCTCTGCCTTGTTGATCCCCTGAGACCCTGCCCCACCCAAGCTATGTGCAGAAGCATTTGCATACGAAAGGCCTGGCCCTTTGCAAGCTGAAAATTACCTAACAAATTGCAGCTGTATTAGAGAGACCCAGACCTTCCAAAAGAAGGTCCAAGGCCCCACAGTAGCTTGCATTGCTTCACAGCTGGGCCTCATCTGGGCCCCTCCAAACCCCAAACAAAGAAGAGGAATCTGCAGATCTCTCCGTAGCTCTTGCTGGGTAGCCTCAGGCAGAGGCTAAATTAACACCTCCTTAGAGATCCAAGAGCCAGTGTACCCAGTGGTCAGAGTGGGACCATCCAGATTACTACTCTTCAGACCCATAGGGGACACACTCAGAGGGAAGACTCAGTGAGCACCAAGGCCCCACTGAAGCAAGTCTTGCCCCATAAGGGT
>NW_006298049.1:1224347-1229508 GCF_000327345.1 Myotis davidii | reverse complement strand
AATGAAATGCTGAAAGGTATCCCTTAAGAAGAGGAAGAAGAAAAAAAAGGTAAAGATACAAATTATGAACTACAAATACACATCTATCAACAAGTGAATCTAAAAATCAAGTGAATAATCTGATGAACAGAATAAACTGGTGAATATAATAGAATCAGGGGCATAGAAAGGGAGTGGTCTGACTATTCTCGGGAGGGGGGATGTGGGGGGTGTGGGAAGAGACTGGACAAAAATTGTACACCTATGGATGAGTACAGTGTGTGGCAGGATTAAGGGCAGAGGGAGGGATGGGAACCGGGTGGAAGAGAGCTATGGGAGGAAAAAAGAGAAACAACTGTAATAATCTGAACAATAAAGTTTTAATTAAAGCAAACAAACAAACAAAAAAACACTGGTTATAAGGATGCTCAATGAACTTAGGGGAAGAGTAGATGAACTTGTGAGAACTTCAACAAAAAGATAGGAAACATAAAAATGTAACTAGAAACCATGAAAAAGAACCAGTCAGAAATACATTAACTGAAAGTAGATGAAAGAGTAGATCAAATCAGAGATTTAGAAGATAAAGAAGCAGAAAACACCCAAGTGGAACAGCAAAAAGAAAAAAATAATTAAAAAAAAATGAGGATAGTATAGGGAGCCTCTGGGACAACTTCAAGCATACCAACATTTGCAGCACGGGGGTGGCAGAAGGAAAAAAGAGAGAGCAAAGAATTGAAAGCCTGTGTGAAAGAAATAATGACGGAAAACTTCCCTAACCTGACGAAGGAAATAGACATACAAGTCCAGGAAGCACAGAAGAGTCCCAAACAAGAGATGTGAGGGTGGTTGTGGGAAATGGATGAAAAGGTGAAGGAATTAAGAAGTCCAAATTGGTTGCTTCAGAATAGTCATGGAGATATAAAGTACAGCACAGGGAATATAATATAGTCAATAATATTCTAATAGCTATGTTTGTCTTCAGATAGGTGTGAAATTTATCAAGATAATCACTTAGTAAATTATGTAATGTCTAATCACTAGGGTGTACACCTGAAACTAATATAATAATGTATGTCAACAGTAATTGAAAATTTTAAAATTGATTGTAGTATGGTTTTTATAAATAAATACACCAGAGAAACTATTTTTTTTACAGCCATCTGTATTCAAAAGTCATGTTAGGTTTAGTAACCAGGCACAAAAATTCCTTTCAACCAAGATGAATTTCTAGCAGTACATCGCCAACAAAAAGTGCTGTTCTCAGGGAAAATCCTTCAACTTAGCAGCATCTGCTTCTAATTTCCACAAAGAAATCTTTGATTCCTTCATTCATGGGACTTGCACTCAACTCCCTGACACAGAAACTACAGTTTTCTAGATAATAATTTCGCTGTGAAATTCTCATTATCTGGCAATAATATCTAAAATATTAACATTAACTTTACTTATGTTTCCCATGAAACATTTCTTTCCAAAGAGTGCATAATGCCTTTAACAAAGATTGAATTAAACATTTGCAAAGTTGCTAGCTTTCTTGTAACATTGCACAAGGATTTTCCCATGTTATTGAATGGCTCTTAACAAAAACAGTCATGATGAGATGCAATGTACAAACTGGAAATGGGAAAGCCCACTGGCAATACAATATATAATTAAAATATAGTGCATTAGAACAATTCAGCAGTGAACATTAATGTACCACAGCTACATATTGACCAATATAAAACTCAAAAACAATGTTGAGCAAAGAAAACAAGAAGCAGAAGAATATGGATACGGAACGATTCCTTTCTATGAACAGAAAGTTCAAAACTACTATAAATGATGATTCAATTAGGGCTATATATATATACTAGAATATGGTAAGACTATAATATGGAAAGGCAAAGGAATGATTAACCTCAAAACTGCAATAGTGGTGCTGAAGGGGCTGCATAGGGGGAGGGGTCTTCGGAAAAAGGCAGGCGCTTCAAAGATGCTAGAGAAATATTCTTTTTCTTAAGTTTGGCAGTAAATACAATGGTGTTCTTTTATTACTATTATTGTTTAAAATGTACAGAAACATAATAATCATTCTTCAATGTGTGTATTTCACAACTTGAAAAAGTAAAACAAGTCAGATGTATTGATGCTGAAAATGCTGTAACCACATACGAGTGATTAAACTTAAAAAGATACAGAAGATGGGATAAGTATGAAATCAACTATAACACATTAAACTAATCCTTATTAAATATTATTTTGCCTAATACACAATTATTTCCATGGCTCTAAACTGAAAAAAAAAAACAACACAAAACCTTAGCTATTTTGGTGGTTAATGAATTCTTATGGGAGCTTTTACAATTTAGTGGCATGTGTATATATTAACCTGGTTTTCTATTTACTACTAAATGGAAAAGTAATATAATAAAGTGCTATGGAATCAAAACTTGACCACTGGATCAGATCTTAGAGGTGATCTGGTCCAACCCCTTAATTTTATAGGTGAAGAAACTGACCCTTTGAGCCAATGACCTGGCAAGAAAACACCAGTTAGTTTTAGGCTGGCACCTGGTGTGCTGTTCCTTCCAGGATTTTTCTTCTCTAAATTCTATTAAAAAATTCCCACAGGTAGGAAACTGAATCTAGACTCTTTTCAGAAAGTTCATGTTTTATGTATTTAGATATTAAAGTCAAGAGACATGCTCAAATGATATACTAAAGTAAACATACCCAAATGTTACTAAAACCTGCCTCCTACCCTGGTAGTTGTACACTTACATGCAAAAAACAAAAGTTTATGAAGCCAGGAAAAAACTTTAAGGTGCAAGGAATCCAATTTTTACCCCACACACATAAAATTATGGGCTGAAATTATTTTGTTAACCGGACACACCCAAAAAAGTAGCGTTGGCAGCGGAACACACCCTCACATATACACATACTGTGCATGTGCCAAATGTGTAGAAAGGGGTGAAGTGAGACTCAAGGTGCAGGCGCTCTTTACAGCAAAAGATCAAAAGCACACTCTATACACTTCAAAGTAAAAGACTCCTCTGGACATTCTAACAAGGCTTTATATTGCTATAAAAGTCCTCATTTAACACCCTTTTGGGGGGTTTGCTGTGAATACATAAGTTAAAGACAAAGTTGTCTCACAAACTTATGAAAGCATCCGAAAATATCAATTTAAAAAGTCAGAGAAAAAAATGTTTATTTTAATCATAAGAAAACCCCAGAACTTTGATTTACAGTTTTAAAAGCCCTGGAGAAAAATGATGAAAATGTTTGTTTTAGATAAGGCTTCTTTAATTATAGCTTCACAAAATATTTAATGTTGTTATTGTCATGTAGGGATTCAACTCCAACCCATTAAGACACATATATCCAAACAAAGAATTGGATGGAGATTAACCAGAGACCAACAGTTCTAAGGATCACGCCCTTCCCCTTCCCCCAACACACACACACACACACACACACACACACACACACACACACAACCCCCATTCCCTTGGGACATCATCAAATCATTAGCCAATCTATTCTAAAGAGATGGAGGTGATCCAAGACTGTTAAGGTGTCTGTGGGGAATCTTCAGTCAGAAGCTGGCTCTCTCCTACCCGTCATCCAGTATTTAATTCCCGTAGATTACTTCTGAAAGATAACTATGTACCATAAATTTGACAATTCCATCAAGTGTGAAATCTCATTTTCAAGTGGTACTTATGCAGTAACATTCTATTTCCCATATACCAATTCACAGTCTTATTTGTGGAACTCTTCTCAATAGGGGTTTTGAAATAAGATACAAAACAAGGTCAACTCAATTGTTACCTATGTATATTCCAAAGATAATAGAAATAAAAGCCATTTAACAGTGAACCTCTGTGCTCCCTGGTGTGTGAAGTCAACAAAATCCAATACTGAGTCACTGAATAGCCCAGTCAAGTCGCCTCCTTTTGACCTGCCTGCTCATTGGATTTTCTGGTTCTCTGGTGTACATCCCCCCTGCATATTGCTAAAAGACAGCATTCCTCCTTATAGTCGTCATCCTCTAATGCTTTGAGGGAGACTTAAAGTCTGGTTTTTGAGGGTGTGGAGGAAGGAAATCAGAATTACACCTTACCCTAAGCTAACAGGGCTAATCCTCCATGAAAAATGGAACCACAGCTCAATCTTGAAGGTTAGAGTTAAAAACAAACAGGCCAATCAAATGAAAAATAGAAACCACCCTAGCCCTGCTCAGCACAGCTTTTGCAGATGGCTCTAGTCATGCTGGGGAAGCCCGTCCAGAGGCTGACCTACTGACTTCTATCCTGGAGAAATCAGAGGGGCAGCCTCATTCCAAGTCAGCCGTCCCTCACGACAGGACCACTGCCAACACCAACGGGGCATCACTGCCTCGTACTCCCCGACTCCTCCCACAAGAAGGCTAGATCCTACCAGCATTTGCCTCAGAATCATACCTCAGATCCAAAACTATTCAAGTATTCAAAAAGCACTCAGGAGTGCCCACTTTCCTTCATGGCCTGCACATCCGGAGAAAACATGATGTTGATCCTAGTCATGAATTCGCTAAGGAAAGCTGGGTAACGATTCGTTTTCAGGTAAGATTTGCAAAGTTATAAGTTATCTACTGGCTTTTCATGGGGGCTGATGCAGGAGGTAACCAGTTGACAGACAACCAGTAGATGTGTCTCTCTCACATCGATGTTTCTCTCTCTCTCCCCCTTTCCTTCCTTCCACTCGCTCTGAAAAGCAATGGAAAAATATACTCAGGTGAGGATTAATAAAAAACACACAAAAAACCACAAAAAATCTACAGCTAATATTACACTTAATGGTGAAAAAGTGACTGGTTTTCCCCTAATGGTATAAGGATGCCTGCTCTCATTACTCATATTCAAAGCCAAAGGACTTACTATCTGATTTTCAAACTTATTCTAAAGGGTACATACAGTAATCAAAACAGTATAATATTGTAATGTATTGATATATATATCAATAGAAGAAAGAGTCCAGAATTAGAACCATACACAGTCATTTGACTTTTGAGAAAGGTGCCAAGGTAAAAATTTACCTGATTAAAGACTTCAACCCAGAATACATAAATAGCTCTTATAACTAACAGAAGACATCTCTTAAAAAATATGGAGGAAAGATTTAAACAGTCACTTGTGTTAGGATGAACGAT
>NW_006298049.1:1221933-1224172 GCF_000327345.1 Myotis davidii | reverse complement strand
ATTGCCATTCTATTTTAAGGTAGACCAGCACACATCTATATATTATGAATGTGATTTAAGGTAAGAAATATATTGTTAATTTCTTTTGAATTGAAATACCAGAAAATAATCCTATATAATAAAAGGGTAATATGCAAATTGACCCTAATGGCGGAATGACCAGAACACCCACTCAACCAGTCACTATGAGGCACACTGACTAACTCTTGGTCCCTTTCCTCAGCCGACAGGCTCCGATCACCTGATGGCAAATGGGAATCTGGGGTGGGTGGCGGGGGGTGGGGGGACAGGACTGACAAGCGGGTGGAACAGCCGACCTCTCGGTTACAGGCTCCGATCACCTGATGGCAAATGGGAATCCGGGTGGGTGGCGGGGGGTGGGGGGACAGGACCGACAAGCAGGTGGAACGGCCAACCTCTCGGTTCCTCCCCCTGGCCAGCAGGCACCAATCTCCCAATGGCAAATGGGGAACCGGGGGTGGGTGGCAGCAGGGAGTAAACCCACTCAACCAGTCACTATGAGGCACACTGACTAACTCTTGGTCCCTTTCCTCAGCCGACAGGCTCCGATCACCTGATGGCAAATGGGAATCCGGGTGGGTGGCGGGGGGTGGGGGGACAGGACCGACAAGCAGGTGGAACGGCCAACCTCTCGGTTCCTCCCCCTGGCCAGCAGGCACCAATCTCCCAATGGCAAATGGGGAACCGGGGGTGGGTGGCAGCAGGGAGTAAGGCCGGCTGTGGGCAGCCAGGGAAGATGGCCTTGATCGCAGGCTAGGCGTAGGGACTGTACCCGCACACAAATTTCGTGTGCCGGGCCTCTAGTGTTTAAAATAAAAAGACTGGTAATACCAAGTCTTGGTGAGAGTATGGAGCAACTGGAACTCTTAGACACTACTGGAGGGAAAGTTAAATGATATATCCACTTTGGATAACAATTTGACAGTTTCTTATGAAGTTAAACATGCATTACTCATACAACTCAGATATTTCATTCTTAGGTATTTGCCCAAGATAAATGAAAAAATATGTCTACCAAAAACTAACACATGAATATTCATAGTAACTCTACTCACAGTAACTTCAAACTGAAAGTAATCCAAATATCCATCAATAATAAGTTAGTGAATAAACAAATTGTGACAGCTGAATACTACCCAATAATGAAAAGGAACTACTGGTATTGCAACAAAATATACTTATCAAAGGAAGGAAGGAAGGAAGGAAGGAAGGAAGGAAGGAAGGAAGGAAGGAAGGAAGGGAGGAGAAATACATTATGTTAAGTAAAGGAAGCCAGATACAAAAGCAAGGCACAAAAGATTACATATTATGTGATTCTATTTATAAGAAACTAGAGGCCCGGTGCACAAAATTCATGCATGAGTGTGGTCCCTAGGCCTGGTTGGCAATTAAAGCTCGAGCATCTGGCATGGAAGGGCAGGTCCCAGCTGACCTCTGGGCCGCACCTGGGCCCCCGCACACTCCCTTCCACCTGCGTCACGGTGCACCCCCCCCTCCCGTGGTGAGCACAGCTGGACGCTGCAGGCCAGGGAGCAGTGTGGGCCTCTGGGCCACCCAATGGCACTGCATGGAAGCCAGGCAGGCAGCGCACCCGGCCAGCCTCACAGACCGGCTCCTGCATGAACCCATGGGGAGCCTGACTGTGCCCTGCAGTCCCGGTGGCTGTGGCCTGGCTCACCTGGAAGATGCCACGCAGATGTAATTTATATCATAAAAAATCTGATATTAAAAAGACTTTAATGAGGCCACATGTTCATTTAAGTGACTTATATATTAAGTAACACATTATCTCAAGCTCTTTGCTGCATGACAAGGACATAAGCACAAGTGATAAATATCACCTGACTGACTAAAACCATGGCTTCCTAAAGTTTAAACCAGACCTCAGAATTAAAATGTAGGAATTCATGGTGATGTGGAAAAAGATTATATCTTTAAAGAATATTAAGTAAAGCCTGGCCGGTGTGGCTCAGTGGTTGACCGTCAAACCAGCAACCAAGAGGTCTCTGGTTCGATTCCCAATCAGGGCATATGTCCAGGTTGTGGGCTCAATCCCCAGTAGGGGGCATACAAGAGGCAGCCAATCAATGAGTCTCATTATTGATGTTTCTATCTCTCCCTCTCCCTTCCTTTCTGAAATCAATAAAAATATATTTTTAAAAAACCCACAAACTGAATAGCAGAGTTTTAAATAAGTAGTACTTCACTTGTCACATGG
>NW_006298049.1:1215679-1221724 GCF_000327345.1 Myotis davidii | reverse complement strand
CCCCCGCCTCATCAACCAGGCTCTAGGATAGGTCCATGCCTTGTTTCAGCATTGAATTTCCAGCAAAACGCTTGGCTCATTAATGACAGTTGAAAGAATGAATTGCAGATGTTCTCATGCTAACGTTGGTTTCATCTGCAAAATCCACACGTAAGTAAAACTTCCCACAGAAAGGGCTATGGTAGATACACTTCCATAAAACACTAGCACTAATTCCAATTTAAAAATTACAAAGTTCTAAATGTGAAGTCATTTAAAAACACCTTTTTTGTTGTTAAGCCTTACCCAAGGGCATTTTTCCCCCCATTGATTTTTACAGAGAGTGGAAGGGAGGGGGAGAGACAAAGAGAGATAAACACTGATGTGAGAGACACACCGGTTGGTTGCCTGCCGCATGCGCTTCTTCCAGCGCCAGGGATAGAGCCTGCAACCAAGGAACGTGCCCTGGACCGGAATCAAACCTGAGCCCTTGACTGACTTGAACCCAAGTCCTGTCAGTCCTCAGGCCGATGCTCTAACCACTGAACACAAAGCAGTGGTTCTCAACCTTCCTAATGCCTCGACCCTTTAATACAGTTCCTCATGTTGTGGTGACCCCCAACCATAAAATTATTTTCGTTGCTACTTCATAACTGTATGTTATGAATCGTAATATAAATATCTGATATGCAAGATGTATTTAGGCGACCCCTGTGAAAGGGTCATTCAACCCCCAAAGGGGTCGCAACCTACAGATTGAGAACCACTGAGCTAGGGCAAAACACCTTTATTTTAATTTCACTAACCAAGCCTACAATTAAGAGACTTTTTCAAGGTAACCGCTGCTCTGAACAGAGGATTGGTAGTGTGAAATTTTATGCATATCTTGCTTATTTCAGATAAAATCTAATAATCTGGAATTTTGTGTCATGTTAAATGTATTATCATGGGAAGTACGTATGTTTGAAAAGATGGCCCTGTGTAGTTCAGACTAACACAAAAATTCTCTGGTAAAATCAATGTAAATTAATGAAGGAACACAGTTTTGACAGTATCTGTCAAAAACTAAAATAGACATAAAAAAGGCACTAAAATCAGTGTTGCACCATACTTTGCAAATTCTCTAGAAATATTTTTCGACAGGTTAACTGTGACTGGTGGCAAGAAAACAAGCTCAGGCCTCACAGTTAGAGAGTATCATGTTCTGGTTTTGTCACACACTGTCAAATAAAGGTGTCAATCATACACGCCATTTAACCTCATCTGTAAAATTCAGACTATGGCTTTGAGGATCTAATAAAAATATTTTTGTAGTTTCAAATTCCTTTTAAAACTACAAAACGCCTTATACATATGTAAAAATTCCTTTTAAAACTATGAAATGTCTTACACGTATAAATTAGGAGGGTGCTGGAAAATGTAGTTGGAGAAAATAATCCCACCCTGTTTGGCTCAGTAGATAGAGCACTGGTCCACGACTGAAGAGTCCCGGGTTCGAGTCCAGTCAAGCACACCTACCTCAGTTGCAGGCTCAATCCCCAACACCCGCCCGGGGTGAGTGAGAAAGGCAACCAATGGATGTGTCTCCCACATCAATGTTTCTCTTTCTCTGTCTTTTCCCCTCCCTTCCACTCTCTCTAATAATCAATGGAAAAATACCCTCGGGTGAGGATTAACCAAAAAAAAAAATAACAGATAATTTATATTGTTGCATTCTATGTTACTATTTAAAATCCAATCTTTTAAAAATTATTTTTTAATCTTAACCAGAGGATTTGTTTAAAAAAATTGATTTTAGAGAGAGTAAGGGAGAGAGAGAAACATCTATGTGAGAAACATCAAGCATTTGCCTCCCATCCATTCCGACGGGGGATTGAACTGCAACTAGGTATGTGCCCTGACCAGGAATCGAACTGCAACCTTATGGTGTATGGAAGAATGCTCCAATCAACTGAGCCACCTTGCCAGGACAAAAATCCAATTTTTACTTAGGGTCTTTTGAGAGTTTAAGGAACAAAACTTGTATCTTTCATAGCCTTCTGAGTATTTAAGCAACTAAGTATGTTTTTTCCATGCTAACATTAAATCTGAATATATATTACTGTTATGGGAAGAGTTATATTTTATTTATATGTCAGACTTGGGAGATAGGCATCGGAATTTTCGTAAGCACACTTCTGTCACTTCTTTTATGGGTCAAATGCCTCACTGACTTGCTCTAGTTCTAAATCTAGATGACGAGTCTGTCACCTTAGCTAGATCAGAATAAAATAAAGCTGTAATACTGTTGGGCTTAACAGTCAAGAGCCAACCATTTTCTAGGAACTATGGAAGAATTCAGGAGAGGTAGATGGTTGGGGGGCAATTATTAAAGAAAATTTTATGTTATAAATTAGATAACTTATACTAGCTTACCCTGCTAGGTTTTATTCTACATCTAAAATTCATTAAAAATAAATAAATAAAATTCATGAAAATTTCTCTTTCCATTTCTCTAGGCACTGGTAAAAGTAAAATACTTTCGTCTATTACAAATCATCAGTTCAACATCCTTTATTGCAGATTAAAAATATTTTATTTGGGATTTATTTTAAATTCTACATGACACTTGACATTTCTTAAAAACTATTCCCTGATCTCATTTCCTTAAATTTCCTTAAAATCACATTTGGAAATCTTGAGTTTATTTGAAAACTTCCTTACTTACATTAATTTTTGTGAATCTCTTTCTATAATTACAAGTAACATGAGTTTCTTAACAGAAATTTCAAAAATGGCATGACTGCAGCTGATCTTTGTTTCAGTTTGACACTAAACTATGCAAAAAATTAACTTTAACACTATATTTAGATGGGTTTAGTTAAGTATAGAATTCTATATTTTTTGGGGGGTACTTAGAGCATTTCTGATTGTTGTGATAAAATACGTGCAACCACACAAAATTCCCCTCTATTTTTTGGTTCGCTCACATATATCACCAACTTTACTGCTAAGGTTTTCTTATGACACCATATTTACATCACTCCAAGATCAGACTGATAAACCATTAGTCTTTTTCAGTCATGGGCTTAGAAGTATAAAATAAAGGTACTATCCACTAGTTACTCTTCAAGAAATAAGTTTATTTTTTATAACTTATTTTTGAGAGCCATAAGAAAAGTCCTTATTCCAAACATCCTTTTGAAAATTATAGTTTCATAAAATAAAAGTTGATTTGCAAGTTAGCTATATCTGAAATTTCTAGCCCAATTGCCCTCTTGTTTACATATTTAAACAGAGTGCAACTCAGGTGCCAAGCAAAAGGCAGTAAACTCTAGAGCTATAAATTATAATTCTTTCTTAATCACTAACGCAATGAGTACAGTCAATGGTAAATTATTTGGAAAAGTTTTAAAACACTTATTTTTGTTATAGAAATTATCTGTTAATCTATTTGTTTCTAAGGTAAAATTTTTACATTCTGAATATTTTCCAAACTGCTATGGAATTATGAGAAAGTCAAGGAGTTTGGAATTTCGTCATGTTATACTCCTACAGCCCCCACCCTCAGACCAGAGTGCTCTTTCATAAGGGCTCAGAACACCCCCTACTTTTCAGTAACAATTGTTGAAAATGAACAATGATATACCCTGTTATTAATATCTGCCTTTCCAGCTAAAAGGTAAAAAGCTTCAGGTGAGGATTGTAACAGAACAGTTACTACCATGCCTGTCAAGTTCATACTTTATCCAGGTGTTCTGTAGAAAACTATCTGTCAAATGAATGAGGGAAAAATAAGACATTTAAGACAGTATGAGCCATTAGAAAGAAGCATATCTAAAATAATAAAGTGGTATATACAGTAATGACTCATTTATTTGGAAATTTCATCCACTAACTGAATCAGAATTTGCAATAAATGAGGTGTTTAGTAAATTAATACTTAGAGTACATAAATGTTACTGCGAAGCTACAAAGGAATGGATGCAGTTCATTAAGAAAGCCCTATTGAGGAAGTACTAGATTTTACACAAGATTTCTATTTTTCAACTAGAGGCCCACTGCACAAAATTTGTGCACAGGAGGAAGGGGGTACCCTCAGCCTGGCCTGCACCCTCTTGCAATCCGGGATCCCTCCCACAATTCAGGACCACTGGCTCCTAACCACTCGCCTGCCTGCCTGCCTCATTGTCCCTAACCATTCTGCCTGCTTGGCTGATCACCCCTAACCGCCTCTGCCTTGGCCCCTGCCACCGTGGCTTCAACTGGAAGGACGTCCAGAAGGTCATTCAGCTGCCCGGTCTAATTAGTATATTATGCTTTTATTATTATAGACTCTTCCATAGCATCATTATAAAAACAGATTACTGTCCACTAGAAGCTAAATCTAAACCATAGTCAATCTGATAAATCTAAAATAAACCTGCTAGGCACTAGTAAATTATAAGATACAATCATTGCCCTCATGAAACTTATAATACAGTTGGGGAGCTAGAAAAGATATATAAAAAGATGTGTGTACAGGAGCATGTGCTACGTTCCAATGAAGTGACACAGGCAACATGCAGCTCAGGTCAATGGACAGACAGGAAGCGTGACCCAGACTAAGTGTGTATGTGCCTGTTGGGACAATGGGGAGAATAACTGAGCTAGACTTAGGGAGCCTTGTGATGACATTGGAAAATCAGTCAAGTACAACATAGGGATAGCAAACTCATCTGCCTACAGGAGCAGGTAACAGAGGAGTGAAGCCTGCAGGATGCAAAGTGCCAACAGTCACTTGGTCTCAATGTTGGAGAAAGAGGATCTCTGCTGGGGACTGTGGGCGACTATAGAACTCTAACTCTAACTCTAACCCCCCCCCCCCACCCCCCCCCCCCCCCCCCCCCCGCCATATAAAAGGGGAAGCTGGGCCTGCCAGCTTGGCTCAGTATTTGAGCTTTGACCTATGAACCAGGAGATTCATATGCCCTGGTTACAGACTCGATTCCCAGTGTGGGGCATGCAGAAGGCAGCCAATCAATGATTCTCTCTCATCATTGATCCCTTCCTCTCTGAAATCAATAAAAATATTTTAAAAAATAAATAAATAAAAGGGGAAGTTGGTACGTTGCTCCAAAACATCACTATCACACCTTCCAGTTTTTCAAAAGAAGGTGTAAAATTAAAAACTTTCAATGTAGCCCTTGCTGGTTTTGCTCAGTGGATAGAGCATCAGCCTCCTAACCACAGGATCTCGGGTTCAATTCCGGTCAAGGGCATGTACCTTGGTTGCAGGCTTTTCCAGCCCAGGGCCCTGGTCCAAGCTTGTGCAGGAGGCAACCAATAGATGTGTTTCTCTCACATCGATGTTTCTCTCTGTCTTTCCCTCTCTCTTCTCCTCTCCCTAAAAATCAATGGAACAATATCCTCGGGTGAGAATTAACAAAATAATTTTTAATGTAAAATTTCTCAATTTTTAATGTTGGCAAATAAATGTTTGTAATGCTGTGTTAAAAACCAAAACATGTCTGCAGCCAATCTTCCTGGTGGGCCACAGCCTTGCAACTCTGGCCTGGAATGTTGAACTCCACACTAAGAGATCTGGACTTCATCCTGCACTCACAGACTTAAAAGACTTCACATGCATTTCAAAACTTGCTTAGTTTTACACCTCTGCACACTCCAATGTTGACCGTGTAAAATGCTCAGCACTGCCAAACTATTTCACATTGGCCTTGTGTATTTCTGTTACAAGCCAATTACATTCATTGAACTAGCTGTGGAGTGACTTATAAGTTGCAGCTGAAAAAGCATTCAGAATGATACCAATAAAACAGTGTTGACAGAGCAGTACCTAAGAGAATGCTGGCATGATGTGTATAAGCCACAACACACTGGAGCTCCACTTTTCAAAAAACGTGCCATAATCCACTGCCAATGAAAGCCCTTGCTCTCTCCAGCATTTTTCCATAATTATCAACTTTCTAAAAACTATTACTATACTTTATTACCAAACAACACTCAAACAGATGTAACGAAGTTTTAATTCTACAATCACGGTAAGCTTTTAACCACCCAAAAACAATATTTAAGCATTAAAGGCCT
>NW_006298049.1:1214603-1215604 GCF_000327345.1 Myotis davidii | reverse complement strand
TAGTATCAGAGGCTTGCTGATTCGTTCCGATGATAGTATTATAGAAAGTTAGCATTATAATTCAAAGGTAATTCCCAGGAGGGAAAACTCCTGGTGCATAATTATGACATAAAATACAGAGCTATGAAAATTGCTTAATCACATGCTTTGAAATAATATTCACAATGAAAGTCATCCGCAAAGTTAAAAAGAAAGATGAAGCAAGCAATGAGTCTATGACTTCATTTGCTCTGGCTCTGGAGAGCCCCAGCCAGCCCTGAGCCATCTAACCCCGAAGGCTTCCAGACTTGTGGGCTCTGCCATGTGTGCCGGGGAAAATCAGCTCAAACCCAGCACCACTGCGGAAACAGAGCCAGCCCAAAGCACATGAAGCACTGGGGCTCTGCTGTATCCTTTTCAAATAAAGGATCAGTGGCTTGAACTAGAAAACAAAAACAAACAGGAAAGTCTTAACAAAGGGACATGATTCCACTATATAGTTCTTATCCAAAGGGATACAATTTAAAAAAAAGAAGAAGAAAACCTGCTTTAGGACTTTTTTCTATTTCGAAGAAACAGGCTACAATCCACACACTAGAGTTTTACCAGTAATAACTCAGGGGAAGCTGAGAGGCTCCCCGTTCCTGTCAGCGCCTGTTGAAGACCCTCATGGCCCCCAGTGTTCCAAAGTCCCACCCTACATTCTATCAGACACGTTAAATGTACTCACATCCAATGAATATTAATGAGAAGTTGAACTGAAAATCAGAATTATGTTTCATAAGCTCTTTTTTAAAAAAACTCTTTTAGATTTATTTCAGAGAAGGAAGGGAGAGGGAGAGAGAGAGAGAGAGATAAAAACACCAATGATGAGGGAGAATCATTGATTCGCTGCCTTCTGTACACCCCCTACTGGGGATCAAATCCACAACTTGGGCATGTGCCCTGACCGGGAATCAAACATTGAACTCCTGGTTCGTGGGTAGATGCTCAACCACTGAGCCCACACCTGTCGAGCTCAT
>NW_006298049.1:1210387-1212882 GCF_000327345.1 Myotis davidii | reverse complement strand
ACAATCATGCTTAAGCTACATAATCTTTACTCCCTGGAATGGAGATAAGAAATGCCCTAATCTTTGGAATAGAAATTGATAGGATTAATCAAAACTGGTATAAATACAGATGTAACAAGACAATAACACACAGAACCTGGCTACAGAACCTGGCTGGAGAACCTACACAGAACTTGGCTGGAGATCCTGGCTAGGCTGCTGATGACCTGAACGCTGCCTCCGTCATTCCTTATGAAATTGATAGGATTAAAATCAACTGGTAAAAAAATAAAAAATAAAAATAAAAAATAAAATCAACTGGTATAAATACAGATGTAACAAGACAATAACACACAGAACCTGGCTACAGAACCTGGCTGGAGAACCTACACAGAACTTGGCTGGAGATCCTGGCTAGGCTGCTGATGACCTGAACGCTGCCTCCGTGTCATTCCTTCTCCGCCGACTCCGTCCACACCTTTAGGGGACCCCTGGACCTGCTGGGGTTGGACCCCAACAGATTCTGCTCCCTAAAACCAGGGCTCCACTTAGTACGTATCTGAAACTCTAATACCTTCCCACACATGTATTTTGTTCTCCCACCGAGACAAGAAACACATTGGTAGGGCTTGCACAAAGTATTCAACGTAGACGTGGATACGTCACAGATGTAAAACCTGTTTTTTGATGGACTTAAGTGAACATTTTTAAAGCATTAAGTTTATTAAAAGTTCAAGATATTACACAACACATAACAGGGAACAGGATTACCTGGGATAAGTCCCCCCTTTTAATGCACAGATGTGAATGACACATCTGATCATTCTGAAGGAACCCATGTCTATGTTGGCTGAGCTTGTAATTATGCTGTTTAGATGTAAATGTGTCTTTCTAATGTGCTTAAGTTTGTTTTTCTTAAACACTTCCTTTGAAGCTTTCAGACTATTAATTTCCTTTGAACGAATGGTTTAGAATCTTAAGCTCTGGGCCCCATAACAGAAAATTATAAAGGGGACTGACCCATATTATGCAAACTGCCAATGGTGGGAGACGGAGCTGGGAGGCATAAACAATTGCCTTATACTGTACCAATAATAGTGGCTTTCTTTGAAAGGGCTCATGAAACCTACAGGGTACAGGAGCAAAAGACATGGGCTGCTGGTACTCTTTAATCTTAAAACTACTTTGCATAACATTAGTCATCATAAAGAGAATTTCTAAATCTGTAGATTTACTTTTTGGCATCTGGAAACAAATAATTATCCAGTAGGCAGAAGCTGGGCAACTGAAATAGCTAGAAATTAGACGAGAATTAGGAAAAATAATTCGATCAATTAGTGATCAGTGGAATGGGCCAGCTGTTCTTGATGAGCAATACAGACTGTAACAGAGAAATACTAGATTTTGTTGCCTACTGACTGCCATCAATGAACAGAGTGGGGGGGGGGGCAAAAGCAGGTTTACAGTTGTTTGAATGGAAAATATTACAATAATTAATAAATAATAATACAAGAATGAACTCTTGTGTTTCGCATACTCACAACTGTAACCCTATTTTTGCTCCACTCTTTATAATAAAATCTTGTCAAGAGCCGCTTATTAACAAAAGCCTAGAGAAAGCCCAAGAAAACTTTAAATCCTTCTCTACATCATTTCGGTCTGTCTTAGGTAGTAAGAGCTAACATCACTTTTTACTCTGTGTGAGGCCATGCTAGTTGCTTTACAGGCACTACTATTACATTTCATAATCAAAACAACACTGTGGGGTAGTTACTTTTATTGTCTCCATTTAACAGGTGAGGAAAAAAGGTTCAGAGAGGTTAAGTAACCTCCCCAAGGTTGCACACTGCAGGACAGTGGGGCCTGGACCTGGGCCCCAGAGGGCTGATCTGAAAGATCTCATTCTGACTATCATATTTCACTGCCTCTCTCCCATGTTGTCTTCATAGCTCATGCCTCTGTTCTGTAGTAACTTCAGTGAGCAACTTGTCAGAACTGTGGCCCTATAGTGAACACATTTTTTTATTTTTTGAGATTGAACATGCTAAGTTTTTGCTGTTATAAGCAGTAGCATTTCCCTTTCCCTCCAGATTGAAAACAACAACCGCGCCCTCCGCCGTCAGCCTGCTCCGCGCGCACTCCGCACCTGAGTATTTCACGTCAGCACTGCGCCTCCTCTGAGTCTGGGTATGATATTCTCTTTCCTCCTAGTTGTAGAATTTACAGTTAGCCAGGCTTCCTGTGGTTCTGGATGATGTCCGTATTGTTTTTCTGAGGTATTAATCAATTGTTGTGGGCGGCATCAACTTCCCGGTGTTTATCCCTGCCGCCATCTTAGTTTCTCTATTTACCAATTTGAGGAAAGTTTTGGCTCTTTTCTCATGAAATATTTTTCTGCCTCATCTTTTTCCTTTTCTTTTGGGACTCCAATTACATGTATGTTAGACCTTTAGATATTGTCTCTCCTACAAGAGTGATCTTTTAATGTAAATCTTACCTTTTCAACTTTATTACTT
>NW_006298049.1:1204921-1210358 GCF_000327345.1 Myotis davidii | reverse complement strand
GCCCTGTCCTCCAGGCTGGTGGACACAGTCAGGGGCTGGGTTTCAGCGCTCAGATGGCACTAGTCAAGACTAGACAGACTGTCACTCTGTATAAGTCACTCAATCTCAAGGGACTCAATCCCTCTAAAGGTGATGGGGTTAGCTAACACCTAAGGGTCCCCTCCCTCTTCCCAGTTCGCAACTGAAATCTGGCAATATCCAGTGGAATACTGCAAACTGAGGCCCTGAAACACTAGGATTCTGTGGACTGAGTTGAGCCTTTAGAGTTTTCGTGATATTGCATTTTTTCCCCCCTCACATTTCTGATTTTTTTTCTCTTTTAATCTTAAGACTATACTCTTCCTTCAACTCCAAAGAGCTTGTTTTTTCTTGAGCCATCAAAAGTTCACACTCAACTACATCAGCCCCAAACTACTCAAATGTCCATCCATAGGATGGATAAACTGGGTATCTTCATTCACAGAAATAAAAGAAAAAAGAACTACTGCTACCTGCATCAATTTGGACATGACACTATGTTAAGCCAAAGAAGACACAAAACAGAGCTCAAACTGGATTTCATTTAAATGCAGTCCAAGAGCGGGTTAAAACCAACCCTGGCAATAAAGGGCAGAACAGTGGTTACCCTTGCATCGGGGACTCTGACTAAGGGAGAGGCTTCCGGGGCTGGAAATGTTCTGTTTCTTTATTTGGATGCTGGGTGCCTGGGTATGATCACTTTTTTAAAAAAATATATATTTTATTGATTTTTTACAGAGAGGAAGGGAGAGGGATAGAGAGTTAGAAACATCAATGAGAGAGAAACATCTATCAGCTGCCTCCTGCACACCCCCTACTGGGGATGTGCCCGCAACCAAGGCACATGCCCTTGACTGGAATCGAACCTGGGACCCTTGAGTCCACAGGCCAACGCTCTATCCACTGAGCCAAACTGGTTAGGGTGTATGATCACTTTTTGCTTACACTTCTGATCTGTGCGTTTTTCTGATTTATGTAACTAACTATTCGATAACAAGTTCATTCAAAGAAATTATGCCATGGGAACCCCCCCCCCCCAAAAAAAAGCAATCTACTAAAACTAGACAGCTACCTACAGGGAGAAAAATGATTCCTTTTCATTTAATGTTAAGTAGACAGAGAACCACCTGAGAAGCTAAGTAGAAACTTCATTAATATCCTAATATATTAATCCAGAATTTGGGAGAGACTCCCGCCACCACTGCTGCACTTGCCAGTTGTGAGCCTGGCTTCTGGCTGAGCGGTGCTCCTCATGGGAGCGCACTGACCACCAGGGGGCAGCTCCTTTGTTGAGCATCTGCCCCCTGGTGGTCAGTGTGCATCATAGCAACCGGTCATTCTGCAGTTTGGTCAATTTGCATATTAGTCTTTTATTATATAGGATACCCCAGGATAATCAATTCAGAATATTGAGGTTCTTAATAGATGCTTTGGCCAGAATTATTGTAATTAACCACATTACCAAAATCACCTAGATAATGCCCACATCTCCACCGAATTTCCTGCTATACAGCTCCAACTCCACAGGTGGGGAAAGGCATTCAAGAAGATGCTGTGTTACAGACAACTACAAGGACACTCCTGCAAACCCCACCTTCTTCCTTCGGCCTGTATGTGTTCCTCTGTGAGTTTGTTTCAGCACCACCTTTTTCTCTTCCTCGGGTCATACAATCAGCTGTCAGATCAGTAATTTCTTTCCCCTTCCCAGTGTTCAATAATCCCTCTTTGATCAACGTGGTACACTGCACAATCACTCCATTTGATACACATAAAAAGTGATAGTACTCACACTTGCATTAGAAGTAATCATATCACTAATTCATATGAGGTAACTAGAAGCACAGCTTGCTTGTTTTCACTCAAAACTCCGTGATAACTTCTGCCATCAGTACTTCTGCAGAGCCCCTCTGGTCCCAGAGCATGGGGGTAGGTAGCTGTATTTCTCCCAAATGCTAGGGCACAAATTAAATGTTTGAAGAATCATTAGAGCTTAGCCAAAAAAAAAAAAAATGTTTCCAGTCTTTGAAGTGGGAAGTGGAGTGGGGTGAGGTGGGGTGGGGAGACACAACCATAAGATCCAGTCCCTGAACACGACTGAACACCAAACTAGTGGTTCAACACAAATGCAGGCAACGTTTCCATGGTAAGTATCACTTAGCACTATTTCATGCTGAATACAGACCTTATAGAGAACCTTAATTCTAATCCTTTCTTCTCAGCTGAAGAGATCTTAATCTTTAATTCCCACTTTTAAATAGAAAGTTCTCCCGACTTCAGGCTTGTTTTAAATACTCATCCTTCTAAGTTTAGATTTTCCTTGCAATTCAATGCCCAGCATTCTACTTCCTCCTTCCTCTCAAATTATCCCTTTAACTTGTTTTTACTTATTTTTACAGGCCCCCAAAGCCTCTTCCTCAGGAATAATGTGCTATTCAAAAAGCCTTCTCCACCACCCCTATATCAAAGTTTAACTACAGAGGCCAACAATACCATTTTTCCTGTTTGTGTTTTAGGAAAGATACCGTTTAACTAAAATTTCACCACTCATAAAACTCCTTCCCTAAATCTTTCCTACCCACCCCCTCCTACGCTTGATTGCTTTATACACAATCACAATGTAATCAAACTCCCAAAATGTGTAATTATATCATCATACAAAGACTTCCCTAAATATATATAATTTTAAGTGTGTAACACACACCCTTTATAACTTTGATGCTGGGGCTACAGGCTGAAAAATGCTGGAGTTTTCTTACAAGTTGTGTGCATTGTTTCTCGTTGGCATGGAGGAGAGGGGAATAAGAAGATCATCATACTAGGACCAATTGCTGAATCAGAAAACACAATTTTTGTTCCAGGAGGATTCTACTGAAGGTTGTAAACACACTTAAAATTTTTTTGTCTTTAAAAGAGGAGAGCTGAAATTGGCATAACTGAAAGCCAAACCTATGCATTGCCCATCAGGACACACAATACTGAATACCTCGTTTCCCCACTTACGAAATAGGCTCCATCTCCCAAACCAGAGCATTTATGAGGTTTGTATTAATGAGTAATTGGAAAAACCCATCTCTGCGTAAATGCAGAAAGCTTTCTGTTCTTTGGAATGCCTAAAACAATATGAAAATGACTTTAGAACAGGCCCGTGAAATTTAGTTCTGAAACCAGAAAACCACCGAAAGGATAATTTGTGCATGCCATCTGGGATCCAGGCAGCCTCGTCAACAGAAGGGGAAACTTGTTGAGATCATCCAAATCTAAAATTCACATACATTTTTACATCTGGACTGAATTAATCTTTTCTTGGTACTGGCTTTCATGTAATAAATTTTTTTAACCCCGTAGCCTTAGACATCAAAATGTGCAACATCCAAGTTGAAAACTACAAAGAATTCCTTTATCAAAAAAGTTAGTTGTGCGACAGGACTCATTTACACTAAACTCTGAACTTGACAGCTCAGTCAAAAACAATTCCGTTTGAAACTTTCATTTCAAGCATCTGCCACAAAAGAAGGCTACACAGCCTATTATGTCATTGATTCTGAAAGCCAAAACCTTTATAAGTGAAGTTAAAAGTGGAAGCAAAGTACAGAAACTAGCAAAGCTCTTCCACCTCCCCTTCCCCCCAGATTCAGCTAGCCTCGTTGAATGAGTTTTTAAAGAACTTGTAGCTAAAAATTATTACCTAAAAGACATTTTGCCTTCAAAAGCAGTCTTATCCTGGCCTGTATTGTTTTCCTATGGAGCTAGGAGCATCTTAAACCTTCCAGTTGAAATTATGTATTTGAAGCTGGTAGGTTACCCCTGTTGACCTCCTAAAAGGAGGGGGTGCAAATAGAGAAAGATTTCCCTGTTCCTTAAAATGTTTTGAGCACTGCAAGAGCTTTGGCTAACTGGCTAACTGTGGTCCATAAGTGTCAGATCTCAGGCATTCTTACAAGCTAATTCAAAGGGGGGGGGGCAGAGGGGGAAATTAGTTCATATTACAGTCAGTCTGCTTTCTGGAGAAGATACCCTGCAGATAACTTGATAGTAGATATCCCCTGGAGGACCCTCCTCATCCAATAACCCCAAAGGCCCATTTTAATATGAAATATAAGTCCAGTATGTTTACAAGTACACTAAAATGTCAGTTGTCTCATACCGTGGAGTATTTCCATTTTTAACATAACAGAGTACTTTTGTTTCTCAAAACCACATCCAAGGAAAACGATTCAGTTCTAGAAGTTTTATACGACAGTACAAGGAAGAATAGCAAACGCATCTGTTTCCCTGCCTCTCACTTCTCGACTCCCCTCCCCCACTCTCCATCCTGCAGGCTGTTTGTAGGTTTCCGTGGTTGTTAAAATTACTCTCTACAGTGGTCTCAAAATGCTGTTGATCCTGAAAAACTTCTTATCCTTGGTCATCGCTGAGCCTAAATTTAGGCACTGCTCTAAAGGAGAAAAATCCCAAAGTCAAAGAAAGTGTTTTTAATGACAGATGTACTACGGAAAATTTCCCCCACAAAGTTTTGATGCTGTGAAATATCAACTCCCTGAAATCACAGAAAGGAAATGACTTACATTCTTGGAAAATGAAGCCACTAGCACCACTAGCAGCTTTCTCCAGCAGTATTTTCTAGTCCGTAAACTACACCCTGTGGCAAAGGGGAGTATTTCCTGCAAAAACTAAATTTAAAGAGATGCTTACAAAACTCATAAACAAACAACGTCGGGTCCCAGAGAAGAAGAGACTGAATCATACATGGAAAACCCGCCAAGAGATACTTTTTCTGAACATTTCAAAACAAAACAAAACATAAAAAAACACACACACACAAAAACTGGAGAGCAAGGGCTTGAAGTCAAAAGCAATCCGAGAACATTGCTTAAGTTTCCTCCCCGCCCCCCTCCCCGCTGTGGGCAATGCACAGCCCGAGGGAAATACTGGCAAAAGAGATTTGTGCTAAAAAGTAAAACCGAAAAGGGTGTCGAGAAGCTAATATTTCCCTGGACAAACAACTGCATGGCCTGAAAACCTGCCAGCTTTCACTCAAACTTTAAAATATGCTTATTTTGACAGCTTTCCATTTATTCGTGCCTTTAAGAAATCGCCCTCACCATCTGATTAAGCCGTCCCGGGACTCAAGGTGCTGCTCCAGTCCCTGTGGACCTCACAGTGGTGCCCCCCGCTGTCCATACCTGACAGTCCCTGGCCATCCCGGAGGAGAGGCTGGGGGTCCCCTCCGCCTGGGCCCGGGCCTGCGCGCCGCAAGCTCCTCCGGGAACCCAAAATCTGCAGGCTGCGCCCCGCGCTCGCATCCCACCGAGGCCCCCTTCTGGCGCCGCCGAACTCTGACTCAATCTCCGGCTCCCCCGACCAGGCACTTTCAGGGACGATGGGACAGACAGATGCTGCGCGCGGGTCCCTTCCCGCA
>NW_006298049.1:1181609-1204151 GCF_000327345.1 Myotis davidii | reverse complement strand
CCTCTGCGCCCCCCGGGCCCCGCTCCCCGGGACGCGCCCTGCCCCGCTCAGTCGGGCTGGCCGGGGGTGGCTGTTTGGCCTCAGCATCATCTTACTAATTCGGAACGACGGAGGGCAGGCCACGCACAGAGGAGGCGTTTCCAGCGGAGGAGGCTTCGTGACTCCGAGCTTCCCGTCTGCCCTCCGGTCCCGCACCCACCTGCCCACCCATTCATGACTCGGGACGCCGCACCCTCGAGAGTTTTCTATTCTACGTGGGGCGCTGCGGCGGAAGCCAAGCCCCGGGCCAGCTCAGCCTCTCCCGTTCTTCAGGTGGACACAGCCTATGTCTGCTGTATTTTCGGTGCCCCTGACCCCTCAGAATTATATTGGCCCGCTCCCGATGGTGTCCGGAGAGAGCGACGGATGACGCAAAGGGCCAGGGGAAGATGTTTTTATGGCACTGAAGTCGAGGATCTTTTTGCCATCTGTTGGGTCTGGGAAAGTGGCGACTAAGCCTCTCCTGTGAGTCTGCGCCCACTGGGACCTGCAGCGAGGGACCTGGAGACCATGGGAGAGAGACCCAGCCTCCGACCTGGCTCCCAGGCCCGCGACCACAGGAGCTCCTGGGCTGACAGTGGAGCCTGTAACCCCTGGTCAGGGGCGGGGGGCGGGGGGCAGTAATGCCGCACAGGGCCCCCTCACCAATGGAGGGAAGGGGTGTATGTTCAGGGTATGACAACTGGGAGAGAGACAAGGAGACAGAGGAGGACCTGAGAAAGGACACTACCTAAAATCAGATTTATGCTGATCGAAGCCAACTTTAAAACTGCCCTGCTCTTTTCGTCAAAACAGAAATCGTAAAACTAGTCTTTCTTGGTTTAAAGCTGTGATTTTTCAACCTTTCTCATCTCATGGCACACATACATGAAATACTAAAATTCTGTCGCACACCAAAAAATATATATTTTTTGCCAATCTAACAACAAAAAATAGGTGGAACTTTGATTCATTCACACCAGACGACTATTGTTGTGTTGGCTGTTGTCACTTTGAGGAAAAAGGGGTCAATGCCCCTGACTAAATAGTCAGGCATTGCATGTTTTAAACAATTCTTGCAGCACCCTGGTTGAACATCGCTGGTTTAAAGTACGCCAGTCTGTGCACCTTGTTTTCTTGGCAAAGAAATTCCGTTTTGTGTTCATTACAACAGAAGCTCGCTTGGAATAGTCTCATTCACAGCACGTTCATTTTAGGAGCCATGGCCTTAGAACTGAGTACTGGGAATAATGGTCTTTTTTCACAATTGGCAATACGTGCCCAGCTTATTCCTGTTAAAGTAGAGTGGTTTCTAAGGATATTGCACCTGTGATTTGGAGTCATGACTTCATTATGGAAAGGACAAGAACTATGTTCCAATTGCTGCTTTTTAAATGAGTTGTAGTTAATTAAAAGCCTAAATTAAACATTGGTTAATGGTAGCTGATTACAGTGTAGGCATTTAAAAGTGGAGGACTGAACTTTTTCCTCTCATTCTTATCTGTTATATGAGCTCATATTGAACACTAGTTGGAAAGGTCTTAAATTAATTTGATGTCTAATGAGATAGTCCAGCACTTCATATATAAATATAAGTAAGGAAAATGAGCAATAAGTTACTACCTTGGAAAACAGTTCCTAAATCTGATTTCTTTTCAGGCTTTGCGAATAAAAATCTAGCGAATAAAAAACAACATACTGTTAGCTTGGGAAACATTGCTGCAATATAATATAATTAGGCAACCCGAGGAGCAAAATATTTTTAAACAGCCTTTTTTAAAACGTGTTCAAGATGGGGTTTATTGTCTAGAATTTAGATTGTAGCAACATTTACTAAGTGAATATTTTTTTATCATAATCATATTACCGAGACGAGGAAGCAGAGGATCTGAGTATTCACATTGTAGTACAGCGTGAATACTACAATGAACATAGGTTGTTACATAATACTTAGTTTACTAAGTACTTTAAAACTCTTGCAATTGGTTTTATAAACCCCTAAAACATCATAAAATTCTAAAAGGAATGCTTTGGAAAACAACACATACTATCACTTTCCCAGGTCCTCCCCCAGTCAGTGGGGCCCAGGATTTGGTAACTGGTGCTGGAAAAAAACCTTTATTGCATTGTTGCCCTGGGAGTGTGCAGATGGCAGCTGTCACTCAGTGACACAGAGAGAGAAAAATAAAAGCAAATATGAAAGAAAACATAATTCCATTTAAGATGGAAGTGGAGCTGAGAAAGAATGGGTTGTTTTATTTTGGGGTTTGTTTTTGTTGTTAATCCTCACCCAAGACACTTTTCCCATTGATCTTTAGAGAGAAGAGGGGAGAGAGAGAGAGAGAGAGAGAGAGAGAGAGAGAGAGAGAGAGATGCAAGAGAGACACATGGATTGGTTGCCTCTCACAGTCTCAACCTTGACTGGGAATTGAACCCAAGACCCTTCTGATCCTGGGGCCAACACCCTAACCACTGAGACACACCAGCCAGGGCAAGAATGGGTTGTTTTATTTTTATTTTTTAAAAAATGTTTTTATTGATTTTTTTTAGAGAGAGGAAGGGAGAGAAACATCGATGAGAGAGAAACATTGATTGGCTGCCTCCTATACGCCCCCTACTGGGGATTGAACCTACAACCCAGGCATGTGACCTGACTGGGGAATGGAACCAGTGACCTCTTGGTGCATGGTTTGACGCTCCACCACTGAACCACACTGGCCAGGCAAAAATGGGTTGTTTTAGATATTTATCACAGGAAACGTTTTTCTGTGTTTAAAGAATGTAATTTTGTAAGCAAAATTATATTTTATCATTTTTTTGACGTTGAGATACAGTTTTATTTTCATTGGTATGAGATATTTTCCTAAATATGAAAAAACGCCTATCAGTGAAAAGTCATTCTAAACACATCTTAAACTATTACTTTTTCAATGGCATATAAATATCTATATAATAAAGCCTAAGCGACTGTTCAGGTGGAACAACCAGAACAACTGGTCCTATGATGCGCACTGACCACCAGGGGGCAGACACTCAACGCAGGAACTGCCCCCTGGTGGTCAGTGCACTCCCACAGGGGGAGCGCCGCTCAGCCAGAAGCCGGGCTCACAGCTGGCAAGCACAGTGGTGGTGGCGGTGGCGGGAGCCTCTCCCGCCTCCACAGCAGTGCTAAGGAGCAGCAAGCAGGCGTGTGGTAAGGAGCGAGGGGTCCTGGACTGCAAGAGGGCGTAGCCCGGGCTGAGGGACCCTCCCCTCCAGTGCACTAATTTCATGCACCGGGCCTCTAGCCATAACTATAATTTTGCTTTTGGCTTTCTTAGGAAGCAGTTATTCATTCCATGAATTTATCAAATACACCCATATACCAGGCACAGAGTTAGATTCTGGGATTCAAAGATAAAAATATTGCTGAGTCTTATAGTCGTTTGAGGGACCAGGTGTGGAAGTTAACAGTTATAATAGACTTTAATGCTTGGTATGGTAAAAAAATCTGCAGGAGAAATAGTGGGAAGGCTTAGGACCTTCAGGGAGGGTACTGGACATTCCCTATCAACTAGATGGGAAAGGTCAACAAAAGTTTGCCTGGGAACCAGTTGGTTGAGGTGGTAGTTCTCCGTATATTGGCATCACCTGGGGGCTTTCAAAAACTATGGTTGCCTGTATCCCACGCATGTGATTTCGTTGGTCTGGGATGTGACCTGACTTGGGAATGTTTTAAGATCCCAGACTATTCTAAGTGGAAACACATGTGGGAACCACGGGCTATGTGGTATCTCAGGTAAAAGGCACAGAATAAACAAGTGCACAGAGACACTTTTAAAGTACAGTGGCGATAGCCTCATTTTGTAATTCAAGGGGCTTAATCCTTGGTGGGTGATATGTACACATATTTTGATATAAGGATCACAATTATATAGAAAACGAAGAGATGTGAACTGCTATAATTCACATTCCTTTACCAGTATTTTCCGAAGACCAAATAGTATGTTGAGAATTAAGGTTACTTCAATGTATTAGAAGAAAAAACTTTTGTTCTTTTTCATCTCTTATACATAATTGAAGGTTATTTGGGACTCAGAGTATGTTTCAATGCTAAAATATAAGTTCTAGTCAGAGAGAGAAGTCAGTACTTTGACATACTGACTTTTAAAGAATACTTTCCCAAAATAAATACTGTTTATTTTGGCTGAAGAGCATAACAAAGAAATTAGGTTCATTTCTCTTTTTGGTAATTACTGAAATTCATTTAGAAAGCAAAACAAGCCCCAGCCAGTGTGGCTCAGTGGTTGAGTGTCGACCTATGAACCAGGAAGTCACTGTTCAATCCCAGTCAAGGCACATGCGTAGGCTATGGGCCATCCCTGGTAGGGGGTGTGCAGGAGGCAGCTGATCAATGATTGTCTCTCATCCTTGATGTTTCTAGCTCTCTTTTCTTCTTCCTTCCTCTCTGAAATCAATAAAAATATTATTTTTTAAAAAAAGAAAAAGAAAAACAAGGTGCATTTAAGTCCTATTCTAAGGTCATAAATGTCCATTCAGCTAATGAATAGTATTTTGAAAGACAAAATAATCGCTTATGGAAGCTTCAACGTGCAGTGATGAAGTCCTAGATTTTCATGGTCTAACATTTAAAATGTACTTTTTATTATTTGCAGTTGGTATATTACTGTGTTCTATAAAATAAAAACACAAAAAGAGAGTTAAGGCTCCAGAAAAGTCAGGAGAATTTATTATCAGCCATTTAATCGGTCTCATTATTGTGTCCCAAGAATCCCTAACCAGGAGTGATTTCCTGTGTAGAGCCAACACCGCACAGGGATTAATATTATGTAGCAATCTAACTCTGGAAGATCTACCTTTACCCAAATCAGAGACACAGAGTTGCAAAAATTAAATTCAGCTCTCTCAGCCATCAAATGTTGAGGAAATATTTAAAAGTAGGATAACTTGATTACTCCGGGACAAAGGTTGGTTTGAATACAGCATGTTAAACGTTTATTGCACGCATTTGAAGGGCTACTTTCTTTCCATTCTGTTATAGTTTTAGTTTCACCATAAACATCACATCCCAGTTCTTTGAGGGTGTTGATACTCCAGACAAAAGGTTTGATAAGACGGGGTGGGCCAGGCCAGGCCCTTCATTCTTGAGGAGAGACAATTCTAAATGGTGCTGCTAAGATGTTAGCTGCACACGGCAGGATAATGCCTACACTAAGGTCTTGGTGTTGAAAGGCACGGTGACGCCCAGCTGGTATGGCTCAGTGGTTGAGGGTCAACCGACCCATGAACCAGGAGGTCACAGCTCAATTCCAGGTCAGGACATATGCCTGGGTTGTGGCTTGATCCCCAGTAGAGGGCACGTGAGCGATGATTCTCATCATTGATGTTTCTCTCTCCCTCCCCCTTCCTCTTTGAAATCAATAAAAACATTTACAAAATAACTTCTATGTTAAAATAGAAGGGATACTGCTGCTAACTCAAATGGGGTGAGGGATTTAGTGTGAAAATTGTACAACTGTCTTATGCACCGGGTTTCCCATTATTGGAAAGAAGATTGAGGACAGGTAAAAGGGTCCTCATACAGGAAAATGTCTAGCAGAAGGGATGAGACAAGGGGTAGACCCCCAACAGTGTAAAACTTCAGGATGTGTGTGCCCTTTGTGTGTTTATACAGTGGGCTGAGCTGGTTTTCCAGCTCCGATTCCTTGGGGACATAGAAGAGAAAGGAGAGGAAGTAGGAATCTGGAGATAAGCTGGTTAGTCTAAGGCCTCAAGCACACTCCGGTTATATTTATCTGATAGTGATGTTCTAGGAAGAGTCACTTTCTGACACAAACAATAACATGATGTCACTGAAATTCTCTAAAGCATTTTACGACATTTTATCCGCTTGTACCTCAAGACACACTGAAGGGGGATATGTGAACATCCACCCCCCAGAACACAGGCTTACAGCCGGGCCCACACGACTTTCTTGAGAATAACAACAAAAGTTCCATTTATAAAGAGGGTTTATGAAATCTTCCATTTTGCTTTAATTTGGTTACCTTGAGTAGATTGCACGCATCACAAACATGCACGTAAGCTTGTTTTTAGTTGCGTAAAAGAGAATGATGAAGAAAAGTGCAAATAGGATGTGCTAGTTTGGAATTTCACAGAAAGTTCCCTGAGGCTATAGGACTCTGGTGGTGAGGTCTCCAAGGGATACTGCAACCATCTCTGGTGGTTAGGATTTTGGTTATCACACAAGGTTCTGGCGTGCTGGTTGTATTAACGGATTGGATGAAAGGAAAAAAATACGTATGGACACTCACACTAGGTCCCTGTTTTACTTTCACCTGATCCAGGGTTAGAAACAAAATCTACATTCACTCTTGTTTGGCTTGGCTGTGGAACCAAATGCCAGAGAATCTTAAGAAATTCTTCTGTAGGCAAGGCAGTGGCCACATTTTCCTTTTCCAGGGGTAGCTTAATGATCCGTTCGATTAGCCTAAACAGAATTCTTATGCTCTAGTTCTTTGAAGAAAGCACACTGGTAATTAGACCATGGAGTCTGATTTAGAAATTAAGGATTGTGAGATGGTTCTCAAAGGCCCTCCGCCCCAGATGTTCAGTTTGAGAGGCCTGGAGCAGAAAGTTCTGTGTGGGAGCTCTCTGGCTTTGAAGATAAACTAGGGGTGGGCGGGAGGTAAGACCTTCTTAAACATGCTTTCTTTTAAAAATGTTATTATGTATTTGTGATTCATATATGATTGAGCTAAACATTCTGTGTGATCTCTTGAGCAGAAATACAGAACCAGCAAATCAGTGATTTCCTGTGCAGCCAATAGTTCTATATTGATTGGATAATAATTTTTATCACTTACACGCTAATTTCTTAAAGGATAATGGGGAGATATCTCTAATATCTGATAATTTTATATACATATAGACTTAATCTGATCTATAAATCAACATAAAATAGTTTGCTGTCACATTAATTACTTTTTCATAGCACTTTTCACTATCTGAAATTGTTTATGACTATGTCCACTTGTTTGTCAACTGTCTCTCCCTTTATTGTTTTTATATTTTGAATTTTTTATCAGGGCTTATTTGAGCCAAACTGACAGCAAATGCCAGGAAGCAAGATCTCAAGTGTTCCCTGTCTCTCCCTTTAGAGTTCATGCTTCATGTGAGCACAGACCCAATCTCTTTAACTGCTGTGTTCCCCAGCATCTGGCACATATTTGTTAAATGAATAAATCCCAACAATTATGTGTAGGGAGGGTGTATGTGTGTGTGCGTGTGTGCACATGAGAATACTGAGGGTGGGGTGGAGAAAAGAGAGAGTCATTGAGGTAACAATGGGAAAGGATTGACATATTTTGAGGTGCGTTTTGGACAGACATCCAGGTGATAATGAGAAAGGAACTATCCAATAAGAAGACTTTTGGTTAATTTGAATGGGGCACCATACATCAGCCAGTTCATACAATGTTTAGATTTAAAGTATAAATATCTGCTATAATGATCACTATTCTGTATCGACTGATGTTCCTTAAAGTATGTTTTATTTCTCTTTGCAGCCTTCCCCTACCTTTAGCTACTCACCCTACAGCCTTTTGAGATACTAAGAAGACTGTTGGAGGGATTTCACAAGTACAATGAATGGATTTGGAATTCCTCGCCAACAAAGCGTTTTGATGAGCTATCCTTGGGAACAGAGTGGTTTGAGTTGATCAAGAGGAAGATAACCGGCCTTTCTTCCATTTGCTCAGTCCCCCCACCTCCATGCGAAGTTTAGCTGAGCCTGGTGTCGCCCAAAGCTGCTCCACCTCTGAACACGTGGACTGGTAACTGCTCTGTCCACCACATCCGCCCCTCTACCTTTCCCACCAGAGCTGTTTTTTGACCTTGAGACTCTCAGTCACCGAACCCCTCCCAGTTCTTTCAGTTTATGAGCTGATTTTGGCTTCACTTATTTCCTTTTGCATTTAATACCTGGGCTCATCATTTTGAATATACTCTCCCTCCTAGTCTCATGCCCTTCTAATACTGTTTCTTAATGTTCCAAAAATTCAGGTCAATGCAATGGGCATTTTAGTGTATTTTGCTTTAGAGTCACTAAGGATGACTCAAGAAAAGAAAATAAAGCAGTTGATTAGTCACATTCCCAGGACAGCAGTTGTGGTGGCGGAAGGAGTAGTCACAGATGATCAGTTAACCTTTTATTCATTCCTGATTGGCTCCCTTTCCCTTTCACTACAGTGATGGCTCTCTTCAAGACCCTCGTCCAGCTCTGAAACCCTGCCATTGTCAAGGCCCAACCTAGCTTCACTCAGTGGTGGTCACTGACCCAAAAGGTTTATCAGCATTACCTCTTTAAATCCTCACAACTGCCCTTTGAGGGAGGTACTGCGATTACTTCTGGTTTACAGGTGCCCAAGATCTTAAAGAACCTCAGGGGTGGTGTGTGGGTCTGAATTCAGGAGATCTGACTTCAACCTCATGCTCTTTCTCCCTACACTGTCTTGCTTCTGGCCAGAGTTGATCAGGCATTTTCTCACTAGGGCTTTGGTCTTCTCCATCTCCAAACTTCTATGCATTCCCTCTTAGACCATTCTCTCCTGACTTTTCTCGGTCAATCTCCTCCTACCAAAGCTCTGTATCCCAAGCCCCACTGGCGGGTCAAGGGTCTTTTCTAGCCTTCATTTATTCATTTAACAAATATTTACTAAGTACCTGTTGTGTCCCAGAGAGGAAGCTCAAATTCTAATTATCCATTCTGCCTCTAAATATTCAATATCTAGCAATCTCCCTAGACCCTTCTTTCCATCTACAGAATGTTGACGTCACCGTACATTTCACACTGCCTCTAGCACTGACCCTGATAAGGCACACGGTACATGTTTGATGGATAGATACATTATTTCAGGTAAGGTGATCAAGGTTTGGAAGTTTGTCCTTAGTCTTCTTTCTAAAACGTGGGCATTTCAGGTGGGCTTTAGCTCTTACACCGTTTTGTCTGATCAGACCTGGGGAGGTTCTGGAAACCACTAGTTCACTTTAGCTGACATGTGTTCCCACCAAAGTTACCTGAAACTGGTACTCATTGTTTAAGCCTTATAATCTATGATTGTGGAAAGACAGACAGACACCATGCCTTATTAAAGGAATTTCAGCATTTTCAAGGGCGGGGGGGGGGCGGATATTTGTGAGGCAAATTACTTTTCAAACCCATATTTTGCAACATCTAATCTAGTGGTTCTCAAAGGGAGTGTAATTTTCTCCCCAAAGGAACGTGACCCTGTCTGAAGACACGTTTGGTTGTCACAAGAGCCTGGGAAAGGGTGGGGGTGGGGGCACACAGTGCTACTGTTGTGTCTAGTGGGTAGGGTCTAGAGATGCTGCTAAATATCCTACCATGTAGGGCATCTCATAGCAACGAGTCATTGCTGCTGGTCGAGAACCACTGGTCTAAAGGGAGAGCTTGCCTGGCACATTCAGGTGCCCTGTGAGTTGGGTTAAAGGGAGGGTCTCATCTGGGAACGTGGCTGAGTCTGTTGAAGAGAGTTGCTGAAGGTGAAGGACCATTTGGGACCTATTGTGTGTGACCTGGGCTCAGCTTCTCCATCTACTCTCCCCCTAATCTTACCTGGATCTTTCTGTTGGCCCCAAGACACTTGATGCACATTTTATGTCTTCCTGTATTACCTGGGAAAAATAAATAGGATAGTCACTTTATCTGACAAAAGCATTTTTTGCATTGGTGTAATTCCTGCCTCTGGCTATAAAACTTCTGTGTGGTAGAACACATCCTCTTTGTCAACAGAGGCCCTACAACATGACTCAGTCCAAATGAAACGATACTGAAGTTGAAGAAAGAAGAAACACTAAGGCTTTTCACTAAGCATAGAGTCAACTTATTGAACTAAGGTCAGTCTTAAAGAAGAGTTATGTTAATAAATGATCAACTGTATAGTTTAACCAGTCATTAGCTCTCACAATGAATAAGAATTTTAATTACTTAAAAAATTTTCTAAATTTTATTTTTAAAGTAGTGTAATAGAAATGTATTTAATTGGTTAAACAATGTGTGTTTTAAGCTACTGCCAAACATATAGAAATAAAAATTTTGAAAGGATTGATAGGGCTATGAAAAATCATTTTCATAAATCATATTTATCACACTCATATTGACAAGCCATTTGCTTATCTTTATATTTCCATTACTCATATCACTAGCATTTATGATATGATAAAGAATATATGTGTATGTATTAAATATATACACATTTCCCTGAAAGCAAAACCCAAGAAGAATAGGTATAAAAAGTACATCATAACTTCTTTCCTAAGCCCATTTCTTTTATGAATTACTTCTTCTACCTCTGTGATTTTCTAAATAAAAGTTATCTTTAAAAAAAAGTACAACATTAAGCACCTTTTCCAAATATTGCCTGATTTCCACTTAGGCTTATTAACTGATTTCTTTTAGGTAGTGGCTTCCAAACACTTAAATGTATCAGAACCATTTAAGAACTGGCGAACAGGGCAGGGGATCTCAAATTGAAATAACAGAAACAAACTCTCCAAATCATTCTGACACCCACTTGTGACCATATGGGTAGTTCTCTATTAATGCTTATGCTAAAGTAAGCTATAAATGAAGAGGCAAGATTAAAGATACTTTTGAAATGTGTAATTGGAGCTCCCAAAATGCTTTAAGTACTATAACTCTCCCATCTCCTTCCAATGAATAAAAATGGGGGAGGGGGACTCCTCCGCTCTCCCTCCATGGAGCATGCCTGTGCCTTTCCCTTCCCTTGCCTTCCCTTCCCTCTCCCCCTCCCAGCCCCAGGCACATTGCCACTAGCTTCCTCACTCCCAAGCTCCAAGGGCCCTTCCTTTACCTCTATAACTTCTTTCCTAAGCCCATTTCTTCTAGGAATTACTTTTCCTTCCTTGTCATTTACCCAGCAAATGTTCTCTTACAAAAATAAAAAATGGGGGAGGGTGTGACTGGGGGGAGAATGTGTTAAGATGTGATTAGTAATCTCTTCATCACAACAGGACATTGATGTCAGTGCATCCAATTGCAATTAGGGAAGGGTGGCTTATTTTTAATTTTCTGTGATGTGAACGTAGTAACTAAAACTGTGATGATTAATTTGGTCAATCAGAAGCCATTCGACTAAAGATAAAGCAATGGCGCCTACCAGTCTTAATGAATAATATAAGAATATAATTGCATCTAGTCCTCAGAAACTTGCACATCAATGTAATCGTGTATAAATGAATCACAGTCTTAACATTTCCATAAACATGCTGAAGGGCAGCTCAGAGAAAATGGGATACAGAATGCTGAACAGGATGTGCAAACATCCCGATTTTACTTCTTCCTATTTCTTAGCTTTCTTCATTAAATGCTGCCTGATAAACATCTGTATATTTCATTCCCACTGCACCCACCCAATCACGGCTTTGCAAGGTGACACATCATAGATAAGTACGAGGTGTCATGAATAGGTGCAATTTTGTTCTGTGAATGACAAGTGACTTCAAAAGAGTGGTTTCCAGGAATGCAATGCACTTAAAAGAATGACAGTTGATTGCTTATTGATCACGTGTTGTAAGTTTATTATTTTATCCATCTATCTATCTATCTATATATATATATCTTAAAGCCAAACAACTGGAATGCTGGAACAACTGGAACAATGGAATGACTGAAACGACTGGTGGCTATGATGCACACTGCAGCAGCCAATTGGCCTGATTGGGGCTGCGATCGGCTCTCCTCAACCTCCCACAGCCCCTCCTCCAGGCGGCCCAGCCCCCAATCAGCCCCCCCACCCCGATCGGGAGTAGCCAGCCAACCTCCCGCATCCCCTCCCCCACCACCGGCTCCCATTGGAGCGGGCCAGCCGGACCCCACCAGTGCATGAATTTGTGCACTGGGCCTCTAGGCTATACTAATAAAAGGGTAATATGCTAATTAGACTGGATAGACCAGACGTCTTCTGGTTGTCATTCCAGACATCCTTCCTGACAAAGCTGGGGTGTGGCCAGCTGCAAACTGCCCACAGCCCTTCATCCAGGCCGGCCCCACCCCCACAACGGGGACTCCCACCCCGCCCGGGGGCGTGGCCGGCCTGCAAACCACTGGCGGCCCCTCAATTGACTCCTGTTTAAAAAATTCTGCTTTGCAACACTGGACTTTATTTCCTCCAGCAGGGATCCCCTACCCCAATCCGGGGTCCCCTTCAGGGCAGGCCAGCCAGCCCCCAGCCATGCACTAGGCCTCTATCCTATATACTAAAAAGGTAATATGCAAATTGACCCTAACAGCAGAACGACCACTGGACCAGGCACTATGAGGTGCACTGACCACCTCTTGGTCCCTTTTCCCAAGCCAGAAGGCTCTGATCACCTGATGGCCACCAGCAGCAGGGGCAGAGCCAGCGAGCGGGTGGGAACAGCCAACCTTTTGGTCCCTTCCCCTGGCCATGAGGCACTGATCACCCATTGGCAAATGGGGAACCAGGGGTGGGTGGTGGCAGGGGGCGGGGTCAGCTGTGGGCAGCTGAGGAAGATGGCCCTGATCGCAGGCCAGGCCTAGGGACTGTACCTGCACATGAATTTCATGTGCTGGGCCTCTAGTGTAATTATAATAGCCACCCTGTGAGATAAGTACCCTCATAATTTCTATTTTTACAAACAAACCAGGGAACAGGTAACGTACCAAAATTTAAATAGCCCACTAATACTGGGGATTCTAAATAGTTAAAAAAAAAAAATAGAAAGTTATGTGAAAATAATGGAAACACCAATATTTAATAAATTAAAAATATCTGACACTAGTATGTCCACTTTTTTAGCAGAATTCTGATTTTCAGGCAACAAGGTCTGGTATCAGCATACTTTGAAAAGTACCCAAGCTATGTGCCCACTCATACTGATTCAAACCCGGATTTGCATACGGGACAGGAAGGGCTGGGGACAAAATTGTCAGTCCGTTTCCAGTGGTAGATGTGTATAAGAATAATTATAAAGAATTGCATGAGGTTATTTGTCACGATGGTGTCAACAGGGCAGCGCTAGATGATACCCCTTCCACTCTAACAGCCTAAGTCTGCCTGTGTCTAAAATTGATCAAACTAAAGGAAGAACGACTGAAGTTCTCAGGTAAGTTGCTATACCCTCTGCATCTATCAGCAACCCAGCTTTTCCCCTCCCAGTCTCCGGTGACTTCATTTGGGCCATATGCATGGCATAAAGGAGAGAGTGAGACAGTTCAGGTTATTTATGGGGAAGTGACTGGCAGTTGCTGGAATCACCTTAGCTTTTCGTCTCTATGTCTCTATGTTTTTGTTTATCATTGCTAGAGCCAGGTTGTAAAATCTAGCATGTGACAAGAGCCTCCTCCTCTGTCAGCTGTGGCTCCCAGAGCAGGAGCAGTGGCTGTCAGCCATGAGTCTCCACGAGGAATGCGAACAATGTGGAACCACCCACAGCGAGAGGCTCCCCGGCTGAGTGGGGTGGCGGGGACCTAGTTACTATCCCCACCGGCATTGAAGATTGGCCACCACGTTGTCTCACTCGGCTCCTTACCACAGCAAAGGATTTGGCAAACTTTTGATTTCTGACATCTAAGAGTTCCCTATTACTTTTGCAACTTGGAGAACTCTTAAATAAATGTCCTGTGTTTCAAGGAAAGCCACCCCTTAAAACCCTTTAGGAGATTTGGGGAGAGATGAGTTAAATTGGAGTGAACTTTTAAAACTATTAGCTGGATTTGCAAAATATGTTCATAAAGATATCAACTTGTGTTGGGTATCTTATCTTTATCCTCACCTGAGATTGCCCCCACTATTAGTAATTCCTGCTTCAAAATAAAATCCCTTTAGCTTTGCAACTTGTCATGCTAATTAACAGGAAGAAAATGTTTTCCATGTTCTCCATTTCCCTTTTGGGAAGTTCATTTTTTAGCTACACATTGCAAGTGTGTGTGTGGTAGAGCAAAATGTGGTTACTAATTGTGCTGTTCTGTGCTGATAACATGCCATTTGCTTTATGTCAGTTTTTTCACCCCAGCAACTATTTCTAGCCAGTGGTATCACTCTTACATGTTACACTTCCAAAAAAAATTTTTTTTTGCAAACGTGTGTTTCTAAAATAAAGAAATGACACATATATTTAACATCATTCATTTACATGCTAAATGGGGACACATCAATTATAGAGTAAGAACAGCTTTTAAAGGATTTGGATTTAGTGGCTGTTATTTAAAATGTTATCTTTTCCCTTAAATAGGAGACATAATCATATAAATAAAATGTCCTCCTAATTATTTAAAAAAAACAAAAATTTATTTTTAATGTAAAATACAATTACTATGTATTTTAAATATTTATGAATGTGAGCAGATAGTTCAGAATGAGTCTGTCCTTTTCTTGCCTACAGTGCCTCAGTCTTTTCTTTCTCCACCCCTTGGGGAAGGGTCTCTCCTCCCCCCCCCCACCCCCGCATCCCCATAGTGCAGAATCAGGACATATAGAACAATCACCATTCACCCTTGAACAACATAGGGATGTGTGACACCAACCCTCTGGCATTTGAAAAATCCATGTTATAACTTTTTTTTTTAATATATATTTTTCAGAGAGGAAAAGAGTGGGAGAGAGAAAAACATTAATGATGAGAGAGAATCATTGATTGGCTGCCTCCTACACACCTTACACTGGGGGTCAAGCCCATAATCCAGGCATGTGCCCTGGCCAGGAATCAAACCTTGACCTCCTGGTTCATAGGTCAATGCTCAACCACTGAGCCTTGCCGGCTGGGCCATGTATAACTTTGACTCCCTCAAAACTTAACTCCCATAAGGGACTTGGAGCAGCTATGGTATTTGGTATCCACAGGGTGTCCTAGAACACCCTGAGGATAATGAGGGAAGACTGTGTGAAAAATGGTGTAGAACAGTGCATACTGGACTCCACGAGCCATGGGACATGAGTATCTTGTAACAATGGGAAACCTTCCGGGGGTCACATCCCACATTCTGGCCTTTCCCCTTTAGATTTTATCTCTAAATTGGACATTTGTATTTGAGCTGCATTTTTTGCAGTTTTTAAACCACAGGCTTTATCTCTTTGGCCTCACAAAAACAGTACATGGACTTCCTGAAATGTGGTCAGCAGGAGCCAGCATTTCATACGGCTGCTGCTTCATCGCTGCCCAGAACAGGCCAACAGCACATAGCCAGACAGAAAAACAGTTAACCTTAGACAAATGTGATGAATTAAAGCAATTTAGTCAGCGGGAGAGCTGAATAGAACTCTGGGGAAGAAGTGATTGGGAGCAGTCAGGCCAACCATCCAGCCTGCCTTCCTTATTCTGCAAATGTGAACGTAAATAGGTCAGAGTGAAGAGCGAGGTACATACCAGATGAACTTTTTATTGTGTTCTTTAGCAGGAAAAAAAGATTTCCCTAGATAACATATCTGGAGAAGATCAATTGTAGCTGCTTAATTGAGCAGTTACTAGGTATGAGGCATTCTCCTAAGGGCCTTACAAGTATTTTTTTTTTAATTTAGTTCTTGTGCTTCCCACAAGTCTGTGAAGCAGGTAGCATTATTATTTTTTGTTGTTGTTGTAATCACCTAAAAAAGATGAGGTAACTAAGTCATACAGAAGTCCCTTGTCCTAAGATCTTTTCCTCCCAACTTTATTGGGACATAATTGACAGATAACATTGCAAGTGAGATGACTTGATACACATATAGTGAAATGTTTACCACAATAGGATTAATTAAAACATCTAACCTTGTCTAAGGAAGTTCTAAAGCCAGGATTCAAACCCAAACAATCCACAGAGAATGAACGGTGTGGCAAAAGTAAGTTTACACTTGTAAGTACAGGAAACACAGAGTTTATTCTTGTATTATTATTTACAAACCCTAGGCCTGATGCATGAAATTCATGCAAGAGTAGTCCTTCCTTCTCCTGGCTGCCTGCACCACCTTCCCTCCGACACCCGGGACCCAGGCTTCCCTCTGCAGGGTGATCATGAGGCTATGGCTGGGCCCCCGACCCATCACATCACACCTGCCTTGGTTTGTCTGGCACCAGTGGATGTCACAGTGTGGTCCAGGATGGTCATCCGGATGGTCGTTCCACTATTCGGCCATTTGGTTGATTAGCATATTATACTTTTATAATATAGGATTATTGTATTATTTTCCATGCAGAACAACTGTAAACCTGCTTTTGCCCCACCCCGTATGTTCTTGACAACTAAATATCATGTGCTGTGATAACCTTTATTAAACTGTTAAAGGAAATGAGAGCATTTAAGCTCTTTTTCTAAATAAATCTGTGTAAACTTGAATAACCAGAAGCTTTTACTTAGAAGCCAAAGATTTTGTTTGCCAGCACCTGGGCCCATGTAACTCAGAATGGCGCTGGGCCCATGCACAGGCCCTGACAGACTTTGCTGGCCGGATGCTGGGAAGGACCCGAAGCTTAGCACAAAGCACTGGTCAGGAGCCCCTGGGAGAATGACAGTTGCAAACTAGACTCAGAATTTTAGAGCTGAAAGGAAACTTAGAGATAATTGAGTCTCACCTTTTCATTTTATAAATCAGAAAACTGAAGCTCTGAGAGACTAGCAGGTTATACATCTCTAACTAGAGGCAGAGCCAGATTCGAGCCCAGGCTTTCTGCCTACTTTCGTTCGTGACAGCAAGCTGCCTCCAAATTCACGAGAGAGACTTTCCATTTCCTTTCTCAGTGTTTTCAGAAATGTCAAATCTAATACCCATGTATTTAAGTCATTTTATCTACATTTTTTTTATAGACATTGGTAAATGGAAATGTGTTTGGATTCCCCAAGTGTATTCGAGGTTCATGATTTTACATTTCCTACAAAGGGCAGGCTTAGCAACTTAATTTTCCCGGGCTAAGAGCTCTGATTAAAGCCTTTACCTTGACAAATAATTGGTTTTGAGAATAGGGGATAGAGATAATTCAGACATATGATAAGCATTTATCCATTTACTCAAACAGATGTACATGGCGTGCCTATTGTGTTTTAGACACCATGCTAGGTATAGGTCAGCCAAATATAATTAGAGCATACTTCTATCCCTTTAGGAATAATTTCCCCTTTCTTTTCTATTAGCAAAGGACCTGCTATATTCTTGCTGCTCTTAAATTAGGCTGATGTCTCCCAAGGTGTATTAAGAGTACTGCTTGTGGTATGCCACATTATTTTAGACAGTATCAGATAAGCATTAAAAATAATAGTGGTGTTCATTTCAATGCATTTTAGAAAAACCAAAACAGCTCACAAGCCCATATTTAACAGATACTATAGCTTAGGACATGGCTAATCACGCTGCAGACTATATGAACTCCAGGCGTGATGCCCAGGCATGTTCTGTGAACCTTCGGTAATAACATTTCAAAAGTATGATGATATGGATTTTGGATTCTCCATGTATTGAATTTCTGTGTTCATCACTACATTTAAAAAATATACTTATTGAAAAAAAGGGAGAGGGAGAGAGAGATAGAAACAACAATGATGAGAGAGAACCATTGATCAGCCGCTTCCTGCATGTCCCACACTGGGATTGAGCCTGCAACCCAGGCAGGAATTAAACCATGACCTCCTGGTTGATAGGTCGATGGTCAACCACTGAGCCACACCAACTGGCCATTAGTTTTGTTTTTTTTTTAATGAAGAATTCCCCTCTAATGAAACCACCATTAACCAGTGAGTGCCTCAATCAGGCTGGTCCCTTAGGCTCTGAGGAAACAACTCATATTTAGATAAATATCACTCCTCTTTCAGTATACTTCTGTGTTCCAGGTCCTTATCGGAGATATTAGAGGGACAGGATGTTTGTGAGATGGAAAGAGCTGCCTGGGTGTGTGAACTTTAGACAGACAAGAAACTATATTCCTAAAGCAACTGTGAGTTTTCTGTGCCATCTTTCTCCTTCATGCTTTACAAAATATTCGTGAGATTAAAAGTTGTTCTTTTCAAGCAACTCAGGAAATACCCCATACTGGAGGCTCCCCCGCTTGGAGGCTCATAATGCACATTTAATATTATTTAAGGCTCTTTGGTGTTGCACAAATTTCACTCAGTGTTTCCCAAGCCTATAAAGTTGGATTTTCCCCACCATAGATCACTTGTTAACATCTATTGGAACATGGTTTGGGAAGTGCATTATGCATGCTATTATTATTACTAATTGTAGTAAGTACACCAATAAGAATTTGTTCTGGCAAATATCTGGTAATCACTTTTGCTATTTTTTCTCACTCTTAGATCTATGGTATAAAACTGGTATTTTTATTCCCATTCAAAGATAAGTGCTATTAAGTACATAATATGAGCTGAGTAACAAGCTACTGCCAGAGACAGGATTTAATCTAAAGCCCTAAAATTTGGAGACTTAGTTGGTAAAAATCCAAATAATCCCTAATTACCAGAATTTGTGTTGGCTGTTGTTAGAGAAAAGCAACGTCACAGCATATTACTCACATCCTTGTCTCCTATCCTCTGTCTCTCTTAACCACATTCCCGACCTAAGCATGAACAACCCTAGCTAAGTGCTTTAAGGAATAGGAGAACTAAAAGGAAACAGCATCATTTCACTTAAAGCTAAACACGAGTTATCACTTTTTCTTCCGTGATGGCCATATAAACATTTGTGGGGGGAAAATGGAGTAAGAGACACACAGATCAAATATTCCTAAATTCAGAGAGTAAGAAGGCCTCCACCGGGAAATCTGTGAAGGCGTTTCTTTGAGAGTGTCCCTTCAGTGCCCTGTAACTCCTCCCAATGTTGCACTCCATCTGTGGGTTGCTGTCACCGCTACCAGGCACGGATGCTAGGGGGTGGTGGGTGGAATGACATCAGTGAAGATTCTGCTTACCCAAGGGAAGCAGAATGAGTACTCAAACGATGAACCAGTTTAATGCTGGAATTTCTCAGTTGCTCACCCTGGGTGATAAAAATATCTGTGGATTTTCTCTGCACGATCTGGGCAAGTGTTCAGAATGAACCATCTTTTCTCAGCGGGGAGAAAATCAAAGTGCCTTTTCAACAAGCAGGACTACAACTCCTCATTCCTTGCAATGCCGCCAGTGGGGCCCTTAGTCCCAGGGTTTGAACTTAGTATGTGCATATGGCACCAAAGTGTGGAAGTAACAGACAGCCTGCACCACTAGATCGTTGTTGGCAGTATGATGTAGGTATAACTGACCATTATAAAATCTCCATTGTTATATTTTTTCAATAGTTAACATTTACATGAAATCCCCCCAATTCATTCGAATTTTCCTCCTTTGTTTATTTCTTCTCAGTTGGAGAACATTTTGGAACTAGATGATGTGGGCTTGAATCCCAGCTTCACTTACTGTCTATGTGATCTTAGGCAGTTTCCCTAACCTCTCTGAGCCTTCACTTCTTCACCTATGAAATGGTGGCTATAACACTTTCTCAAGGGTTATGAGCATTTTATGATATGAAGAAATATGAAAATGCTTATCTCCTAGCCAATATGTGGGAAGTTGGGTTCTTTGCTTTCTTCTCTTCTCCTCTGCCTGCATCCATCGCCTATCATCAAATCCCACCGTTTCGGGAAGAAAATAAACAATAAACACCTTCCCTGAATTTGTTGGTTTTCTTTGAAATAACCTCATGGACCATGAGAGACTTTTCCTAGGGATCCAGTTCAATTTGCTGGAGCAGAGGAGGACTTGTGTAGGAGAACAAGCTGGACGGTTGGCTGGAGGAAAAAGACCAAGTTTCTACCCCTGCCTACATCAAGTGATAGGTTATTATTAATTTTTTTTTACTTATTTTAATTGGCCAAAACAAGAAACAGCCGCTAAGCATTCCTCTCCTGCTTGCACAGACATCAAAGGGATTGTTTCAGGTTGATAAGTGGACTCTGGTCACTGTAGAATGCTTATGATCCTACCTGAATGGGTATAATTAAAAAGACAATAGTAAGTGTTGGCAAAGAGCTGGAGAAACTGGAACCCTGTTACATTGCTGGTGGGAATGTAAAATATGTTTCACTTTGAAAAATAATTGGGAAGTTGCTTAAGAAGTTAAACCTACCATCCCGCCCAGCAATTTTGCTCTTAAGAATCTACCCATGTGGAAATGAAAACATATCCACATAAAGACATATGTGAATGTCCATAGCAGCATTACTTATAATAGCAATGATTGGAAACAATTCAAATGTCTACCAAGTGGTACATGGACAATGGAGTACTATTGAGCAATAACAAGGAACAGACTACTGATACAAGCTACAACACGGGTGAAACGCAAACATGTCATGGTAACTGAATGAAGCAAGATGCAAAAGACTTCGCACGATTCTGTTCAAATGTACAGAAATGGCAAATCTGTAGAGACAGAATATTGGTTGTCACTTGGGACTGGGGGTAGGGATTGTGATTAACTAAAAATAAGCATAAGACAACTTTTTTGGATGTTGGAAAGGTTCTCAAACTAGATTGCAGTAATGATTATACAATTCTATACATTTACTTAAAATCATTAAATTGTACACTCAAAATGGATAAATTTTATGGTATGTCAATTATACCTCAATAAAGTTCTTTAAAAAGCATGCATATTATGTAATTCATGAGATGATCTCCATATCAATAGTAGCATTCAGAAGTTTTGGGGAATATCATAATCAGACTGTGGTCTTGGAATTAAGCACACATCTGTCTTTCAGTTCTGATATTCATTATTCTGTGACTGATGGCAAACAACCTCAGTGCTTCAGCTTCCCCGTTGGGTAAGGCATGGAACAGTGAGCAAAGGGGAGGAGCAGGATTGGATGATGGGAGCCATGGGAGAGAGGGCACAGAGAGAAGGTGAGCAGGCCAGAAGCTACTTCTTTACCCACATCAAGCATGGAGATGGCAGGACACCTGCATGGCCGGACCTTTTGAGAACCAGGACCCAATATGCCCATCCTGCCATCTCCTGTCTTGGCCGTAGTCTCTTTTTGCCCCAACCTCTCCCATTTCTGCTTTTTTTGGATTTCCAATCTCCTCTGGGCTGTGCTTCTGCATCTATTAGGCCCTCAGTCATCTGTGCACCAATGTGTCCTATCTGGCTTGACCATCTTCTGAAGTGTCTTAACCCCTGTAGGCAACAGTTCAAACCAAGGAAATCCTATCTTGTAATCATTATTGTTCCGTTATGAATAGGTCTCATGGACAAATGTATACCTAAGAAACTAAGATCATTAATTTTCAATTTACCTTATTGCGGAAAATGAATGTGGGCGAGAATCTCAAAGAGTAGTGAAGTTTGACTAGTTTGGGACTTGATAATTCAATAATTCTCCCTTTCACTTAATCTAGTCTTCAGTATTTCAGAGTGAAATTATCAAGAGAGAGGGAGCACTGTTATCGTGCAGGTAAATGTGATACATCCTTGATATTGATGATTATAATTCCATAGGCATTTATAGAATTGTGTGAGTCAACTAAATATCATAGAATTTGGTGCACAGTCTTATTTAGAGTAAAGCTTATTTAAAATGTATTTAAAGTGGAAAATGCTCTCCCAAAGCTATCTGCCAGTTGAATAATTTGGATTTTGAATTATATGGTGTTTTTTTTTTTAAATAAGCAGCTTATGGTACTTTACAAATAATAGCTAAAATTATTGAGTTCGTGTGGTGTTCCAGGCACCTTATTAATCTTCATAATGACTCTACCATATGAAATAGGGACAATAATTACCCTCATTTTACAAATGAAAAGAACAAGACATAAAAAGGGTCTTTGCTCAAAGTGACAGTGGATAAGCAGCACAATCCAGATCAGAACGATCAAGCCCAGATCTTTCTGACTCCGAACCCAGTGTCCTCAGTCACTACACCATGCAGCTAATAGACCTCATGATAAAATCTTGTAAAAATGGTCACCTTCAGTTGTACTTTTAGCTCCCAGAGAGAAGGTTGGTGTTGTGAGTAAAAACCATGCAGGAAAACTTGAGGGGGCATCGTTGCCGGTAATGTTCATGTATGTGCCATTAAACCACCTCCATGCGTGGGGGAGCATTCACTTCTTAATTTTGAAATTGTATTTGGGATTGTTGCTGTGTCCTAAGAACTGACCTAAATAAAATTCCACAAAGAAACAAAACAAAACAAAACAAAAAACGGTCGCCTTCATTTTTACAAATGGGCAAGCCACAGTGGGACAAGGGCATCTGACTCATTTAGGAATAGGTAACAAGTCGGCTCTTTGGAGATTTGCTTTACAAAATAAACTGTTCACCAGGTTAAGCCTTGAACAGAACTCTCTTCTCTGACAGGGTGCTCACCTGAACTCCAGCTACAGGTCCTCCAGTCAGCAGGGCATGTCAGACTCTTCATCTGCTGGAAATCACTGGAGGAGCTGAAAATACAAGGGCCATTCATATTAAGTTAGAGCTAATTAACTAGCGCTTTGATTTGGTTACTTTTTAAATTTAT
>NW_006298049.1:1161883-1181350 GCF_000327345.1 Myotis davidii | reverse complement strand
CTCTATCCACTGAGCCAAAACAGCTAGGGCGCTGGTTAACTTTCTTTTTTTTTAATAAGAGAACATTTATCTAGAAAATCACAGAGGTAGAAGTAATTTGTAGAAGAAATAGGCTTAGGAAACAAGTTATAGAGGCCAAGGAAGGGCCCTTGGAGCTCGAGAGTGAGGAAGGCAATGGTAAGGGGCCTTTGGGGAAGAAGAGGGGGAGGGGGAAGATAGAAAAAGGGGAGGGGGAAGAGAAGGGGAAGGTGACGGGAAAGGAGTGCTCCCAGGAGGGGGAGAGCTCCTGGTTTGGTTTACATTGAATGCAAACATTTTGGCATTCATTCCACTGAGGAAAAGACAGAGGAGGTTATAGATGAAGAACATTATCACACAGCGGATAGAATGCATGTATATTTAAGTAACTAAAACTAGTCATTTGACTCAAGGTAAACCATTATATGTTAAATTCCCTTATACATCTCTCTTTGGTATGTTTCAGACATGAAGATGTGGCTGCTGCTAGAGTTACTGTGCAGAAAACCTCAATCCTGACCCTGAGGATGAAAAGCAAAGACAAAGTCACACAAACAAGCCTGTAACACACTACAACCTTTCCCACTTCCCCTCTGTAGTTCTCTGATCATGCGTTCAAGTAGACTTGTATTTTCCTTCAATAAGAGAAATCTAGAAACCCTTTCATCTGTTTGACAATCTAATACAAAATGGGATAATCGTTTTCCAGGCCTTGGTATATAACCAATAGCAACTTCCATTTTTTGAGAGCCCACTATAGAGAAGGCACTGTACTTGGCATTTTCACATTTATTGTTTCTAATCCTGATAAGTTGGCAGTTAGGTTTTCTTATTCCTATATTCGGGAAAACACAAAACAAAAATGGAACCAAGGGAGATTAGAAAATTCTGTCTGACTTGAAATTCCTGTGCTGTTCATCATACTCTCTTGCCCATCCTCAATCCTTGGAGCACCACTGAGAATTAGATGATTTTTTTTGGCAGCTTGAACAAACAATTATTGGTTGCCTATTCAATGCCTAACATGAACCTAGGATATGACAACCCCCCAGAATAAGGCATGAACCTTGTTCTTCAGGAGCTCATGATTCAGGATGGAGAAAAGGAGAACAGAATTAAGTTTGAAGAACCTTAAGTGCTAGGGGAATGTAGAGAAGGACATAGTTATGAGCTGCTGAGAATGGAGAAGCCTCCTAAACAGAAGTGAGGCCTGGGTGAGCTGATAGAAGCAGAGAAGAGGGGAGCATCCTACAAATGCCTGGTACTGGGATTGGACAAGCTGCATTGAAGAACAGAGAGCCCATGCCCCCCCGCCTCCCCCACCCCCCTACATTGCCCCCGTGGATGTGGTGAGCCTTGTGCTGGGGAGCAAAGATAGTTGAATGCTATAGTGATTTGTCCTGTGGCAGCCCCCCATGACCCTAAAGAAATTACATCCTAGTCAGGGTCCAGGGAGTAGCTATCCAGGTGCTGCTTCCTGCCATGGGCAGAAACATGTCTATTTTTTTGCATCATTAAGAAAAAATGGTAAGGTGCATCCCAGAAGGGCTACAGGGCCAGTTTTAGTCACTTATTCTCTAACAATGCAACAGTAGAAATTATAAAAGTTCTTCTGAATTAGCTCCTATTAAATGGGAAACTAATATATACGTAACCACCCCCACAACCAGCACACACAGATTCATCCCGTTTTAAATATGCAGAACATTGGAAGTAATTTACCAAGACTTAAAAGTACTGATTTCTGGTCATGAACATGCCCTCAAACTGCCCTGTTTCACTTCTTTTTAGCTTCTACTATGCTGGAGACACATGGGCAGTACATGATGTTGTTTTAAAGTTAAGACAATGTTGCCATCTTTAATACGGAGAGAGTGTCAACTGTCTTTAGAGTTTTCAAGCATAGTTCCTAGACACAGTGTAATTTTAAAATTACAATTTTCCTGCTAGCTGCAAAACTTGAACATTTTCCGATGCGTTTAATTACACAGCTTTTAATTTGTGCGAGGCCGGGCTGAGCAATTATTTTAGTGAGTTTTAAGAAGGCTAGTTATGCTTCCAGACAAATTTTCCCATGCTCCCTCAGCTCTAATTTGGACAAAAAAAATCATTTTACTCACTGAGCATAAAAGATTTAGCTCTCTCAGAGCTACAGTTTAGAGGGCGAACAAGACATCCCTCTGGGCTCCTGGGGCTGGACTGAGGCAGCACGGGGATGCGCACATCCACTGGCTAAGCAGCGCCTGGCAGAGCCCCCAGGTGGGAAGGGAATATAGATTCACATGGGTAACACGCTCACACACACTCGCCTTACAAATGCATCTTGCTTTCAGGAAGGCAGCAGTACTAAAGGGCAGGAATCAAAGAGGCTGAAAGGGAAGGTTCAGAAACTGGAGAGTCCAATTCACCCTTCTGTTATGTCACTCAAGGGCTCCCAGACCTTGAAATTCCTCTTATCTGAATCCGTGACTAGTATTGGCCTATGTTGTTCCCAATGAGCGCTACAGTTTCTACAGTGGCAAATGCCAGGATGTCCACAGGAAATTATTTGAATCTATTTCCAGAACCACTAACTCATATTTCTTGCCTTAGGGGTGCTCTACAAGGCCTTCTTGCTTTCATTCATTTGTTCACTCATTCAGCATTTATTGAATTGAGCGTCTACTACCACCATGGTAAGCACAGTCCTTACTCTGAGATTGCTCAAAGTCCAGTGGGGGAGACAGATACCTGGATAGACGGTACAGTGTGGAGTTCTGTGAGGTGGTCAGGAACTAGGTGCTACAGTGATGGGCCGAGGACAGCAATGGTCAGGGAGTCTTCCAGGAAACTGAGGGCTGGGAAACTATGAAGGATGACTGGGAGTCCTCAGGGTGGAGACTATGTAAAGAGGATTCTAAACAGAGAAGCTGTGCATCCAGTCCAGAAGCACAAGGAAACGTGTGACCTTTGCAAAAATATGAAAGGTGACGGAGCTGAAAGAGGGCTGAATCACCAGCCAGGGCTCTAGTTTTCACAATCTAATGAGTTTGAGTATTTGCACGTGTGGAGTCCAGGAGCCCATTTAAAAGGGCATTTTTGTGATTGGCAGTCGGGGACCATGATGGCAGACCGGTCTGCCCTGCATTGCTCCCGAGGAAGAGTCTGCCAGCAGCCAGCTGGTGATAAGACAAGAGCCTCTCATTTCATTTCTCAGAGTCTTATCAGAAATGCCAGAAAGATCTTTTTGGCGTTGTTTTACCAATCACCTATACTTTCCTCACATTCCACACTCCTAAGGTGCTGCTTTCATGGGTGCATAGCTGACAGCTGATTTTAAAATTTGATCTTTTGTTTTTTATGTTTTTGAGGAGCAGGTATTGTTTATTTGCATTGTACATCCAAGAAAACCGAGCATCCAGTGACAAAGCCACAAACATGAGTCAGTGCAGAGAAAGAGACTGAAGGCCCCCCACAGCTGGTGTGGATGAACCTTTAAGGTGCTGTGAGCAGGAGCAAATACCCCGGAGCCGAGCCCGAGGACAGTGTGTGAGTTGGGGGCTGGGCAGCAGCAAAAGCTGGGTCAGGGACTGACTCAGGGTGAAGTTCACTCCAGGGCAGGAAATAACTACCCATGGAAACTATAAAAGGACTGGAAGCTCACATGCATCCAATGAACCATGTTCTCCTATTTTCCTTCCTGTAACCAAGGACCGGGAGTCAGGACTATTGCTGCCTTTTCTCTCACCTATGACCCTCAGCTGCTGCTGGGAGATTGACTTTCTTCTCTACAGCTGCCCTTTGTGACCATTTTATCCTAATTTCATTGACATAGATGTGGCGAGGGTGAGCAAGGGCCTGATTTGCACCCTGTTGGAATAACGTTGAACCTTGCTTCTCTCCCCAGACTGCCCACCTAAGCGGGTGCCCTCAGCACAGGGTGTGGAAGCTGAGGCTTCAGCAATTTGGGCGAGGGTTACAGGGTGAGGAGAGGGATGCCCTTGAAGGCAAAGAATATAGAATTATGCAGGCAACAGTGAGTATAAAAATGAATAATGAAGAAGGAAGTCAAAAACAGGTAATGAAGCCTTGGAGATGCAGGACTTTTGCTAAAATATCTTAAGGGGAGTTGCCAGTTATTGTTACACAGAAATGCTTCCTGGTTGCAACCTGGCCTTCCCTCCACACCTACCACGCCCTCGCCCCAGCCACTCCCAGCACTCCCAGGGTCCCGTGCAGCGAGGGGCGTGGGGTTGGTGCTGCACTGGTTCCGTGGCTCACCCAGATGTGGTACTGCCCACGAAGGCTGCAGGAGAATGACTTGGATATACTTCCTGGTTTGCCAGAAAGTCCCAGGTTATGCCTATTACCCTTGTTTATATTTTAATAATCCCCTTCCCTTCTAAAAACAACAGTCAGGGTTTGCATAATAAATTAATTAGAGGGTCACCCTGTTCCTGTTGCTCACCTCTGTGACCACACAAGCTGGGTCCAGGCGGGAGGCTCTCAGGTCTAACTTTAGCATCTTCATTGCCTTTCTGAGCCAGCTGGACCTGACAGGATCTGCTTCCCAATCTTCAAGTGGAGGGTAATCACGCTGACCTACTTAGACTGGGCGGCAAGGAAGGTTCTCGTGTGGTTTTCTATCTCCGGGAGAGTCATTATTTTGGTATGTAAGTCTTCTTTCATTTACGGATCCAAGAATCTGTAAGTAATCCAGTAGATTTAGTCCTTTCCATTATGCTTCATGAAGACCCACCCATCTTCTTTTTTTAAAATATATTTTTATTGATTTCAGAGAGGAAGGGAGAGAGGGAGAGAGAGATAGAAACAACAATGATGAGAGAGAATCATTGGCTGGCTGCCTCCTGCATGCCCGACATTGGGAATCGAGCCAGCAATCCAGGCATGTGCCCTGACCAGGAATCAAACCGGTGACCTTTTGGTTCATAGGTTGACACTCAACCACTGAGCCACGCTGGCTGGGTGACCCACCCATCCTCTTAAACAATCTACAGGGTGGAGTGGCATAACATTCAAGCCTAGTTAACATGATCGCCTGGGTGCCTGTCCTTTGGGTGAAACATGGTATCTAAATGTGGGGCGGAGCCAAGGCAGTGTTCTTGGGCCATAGCCTGGCCTTGGGTCCCGCTGGGCCAGTTCATCGCTGTTTGAGCAAACAAGCAGGGAAGCGAGGCAGAAAAGCTCCACGCCCACCGGAAGCTGGTTTGCAGGCGGGACCAGGGAGCACAGGCGGCTCCCTTGTGGGCAGGCTACCCGATCCACCGCACCACTTCAGAGCCTTGGAGTCATACGTCAATCACGCGACACCAGGCTTATTTTCCCTGCCAAAGTCACATGCGATGTGGAGGCACCATCAAAACGCTAAGGCTTAAAAGGCAGTTTCCTCTGAGTGCTGATTTGGGCCCGTAAACAGTGGCGTGGTTAGATGCCACTCTGTGTTTAAAGTAATTATATCCCGGCCCTGGCATGTGGTGATGTGCAAGGTTGCCGCAAACAGAGTTGACTCTCAGCAAACTCTGGCGAGTCAGCTTCTCCCTGCATTTACTACTTCCTCCTCGGGAACTGTCTCTGGGAAAGTCAGAACTTGGGGACAATTTTGAGGGCACCGCCCAGCTCTGGAAGGCTGGTGCCAGCTTGCAACCAACAATGTGTCTGTCTGCAAGATGGCTTGGGGACCTGGCCTGCAAGTAGCAGCTGTGGTCACTCATGTTCAGTGGGAGGCCATGGGCAATAGCCGAGGCCTGTGGGAGGGGCAGTGCCCTGGATCTGGCATTACCCTGTCTTGCCCGGTCCTACTGGGGCTGAGCAGCCACTGCTCAGCAAGGCAGAGGAATCCAGCCAGAGGGAGGCTGGTGGCGTGGGCAAGGCTTCGCGGGAAGGGTGGCATCCTAGGGAGGAAGAGGTGACGACTCCCGCTGTGGGTCCAGAAACCGTGCTTTGATGGGTCCAGGCTGGCTGGTGTCTAACTTTGTCCTAAGCAGAAGGTCACAGGGGCTCCTTTCTCCAGTTCCACTGTGGAATCGTACCATTCTCAGGGACGAAGACCAAGTCACCACCCCTCTGCCCTATGTCTCAGCACAAGCATGTGGAACTTTTCCAGTGTCTCCCTTTATCCTCACAAAACTTCCTTCGTAAGTTGCTGCTGGCAACTCGGTTGCTGCTAATTAGCTGCCCTTGTTAGGCTTATTCTATCTAGTTGTACATTTTAGAGGAGACGTTCCCAGGCCAACTTAAGAGGAGAATTCACAGAACAAGCTGAGTGGAAACCGGGTTTGGATGACCTCCACAGAGCAAGTCAAGCCAGTTCCCAGGGGGTTTGAACGCAGCGTTCCCAGGGAGGCAAGTTCAAGGTGAATGAGAGACCTCCAAGAGTCCTGGAGACCATTTGGTTCAGTCACTTCATTTGGTAAGTGAGGGACCTGGGGCTCATAGAGGTGAGCGAACCTGCCTTATCACGGAGCTGTTTGCTGGCCACCTCCGACAGTGGAGAGGATTTGGGCGACATGCTTGACTACAGAGGAAGTCCCTTTGGGGACAACTAGAATACAGTTGTCATAAGCAAAGGCCTTGCCTGTTTCTCTCAAGTGCATCTTTCTTTTCACCTCCTAACTTTTATTCGTGGAGTAATGTTCTATCCCTAAAGGAGACACGTGGCATCCAGCTGTTGAGATTGTTTTGGATATTCCAAAAAGTACACAAAGCAGCTGATGTCACATCGGTAGGTGCAGCGGACCAGCTGTTGCAAAGTGCGAAGTCCCCCAAACATCTGGACTGACCTGTGTCCTAGGTTCCAATTGCAAATTGTCCATTAGCTATAAACTTTTATGCTCTGAGTCTGAAGTATTCTCTGATCTCCCATCGGTCTCTGGCACTTTAGCAGTAGTTAGGAAAGGTACTGGGAGGTGGTGATGGGAGGGGGATTTTGGGAAGAAATCTTTCTTGTCATATTTATGACAATTTTCTCAAATGCTATTTTTTTCTTTATGTACTGGCTTCAAATTCATAAGAAGTGAACGTGAGGATTATCTTTTCTTTCTCCTTTCCTTTCTCCCTCCCTCCCCCTTCTTTCCTTCCTTCTCTCCTTTACCTCCCCCCCCCTTCTTTGCCCTTGTCTTCCTTGTTCTTCTCTTCTCCTTTTCCTCCTCCGTCACACCTCAAAGCCCAGCTGGGCTATTTAATAAGCAGTCAGTCGCCCACAGTAGATGATTGTGGAAGGGCAGCTGTAGCAGTTGGTCACTTATTGAGCCCTGGCCTCCTATGCATTTATTAAAAATAAGAGTTCCTTCCTATTGCTCAGCTATCATATAGATATTGTGAATATTTGTGTTTTAATATAAATACAAGAAAACTCTTTGTTTTACAGAAATAAGACCCAGAAGTTTTAGTACATAACTCTGTCATGAGAAATCAGGTATCTGTTTCTTTCTTTTTTTTAAAATCCTTACCTGAGACTATGTTTCTATGTTTTCTATGAATTTGAGAGAGAGAAAGAGAGAGAAAGGGACAAAAACCTCAAACTGAGAAACAAACATTAATTGGATGTCTCCAGTATGTGCTCTGACCAGGGATGGAACTGGAGGGACTCCGCTCACTCCACAGATGACCTTTGAGCCACAGTGGCGCCCCACGTGGGGCCAGCCAGGGAAGGACCGAGGGAGGTTGGCTCCAGAGCATGTCTGCCCTTCTCACCCAGTCCTACTCCACTGGCCACCTTCTAATTAATTTCCTTTCAATGTGCACAAACCCATGCACCAGAACACTAGTAGTATAATAATCTATTATTCTTGTGTTACATATAATGCCCAACTTCCACAGAATATAAGTTCTTTTTTTAAAAAAATATATTGTATCGATTTTTTTTACAGAGAAGAAGGGAGAGGAATAGAGAGTTAGAAACATTGATAAGAGAGAAACATCGATCAGCTGCCTCCTGCAAACCCCCTACTGTGGATGTGCCCGCAACCAAGGTACATGCCCTTGACCTGAATCAAACCTGGGACCCTTTGGTCTGCAAGCCGACGCTCTATCCACTGAGCTAAACCGGTTAGGGCTATAAGTTCTATGAGGACAGTAGTTCTATGAGCTATAAGTTCTATGGCTCAGTGCAGGGATGTTCAAAAAAATACTTGTGGCCCTAGCCTGTTTGGCTCAGTGGATAGAGCATCACAACTGGAGGGTCCCAGGTTCGATTCTGGTCAAGGGCATTACCTTGGTTGCAGGTTTCCCGGCCCTGGTTGGGGTGCATGCGGGAGGCAACCAATTGATATGTCTCTCTCACATCGGTGTTTCTCTCTGTCTCTCCCTTTCCCTTCCACTCTCTAAAAATCAATGGAAAAATATCCTTGGGAGAGGATTAACAACAATAACAACAAAATACTTGTGAATAAATGGATCCTCATTATAATGCATTTTTACATTTCATTTTTTATTTAGTTTAAAGGGCGTGGGTGTTCTAATTCCCTTAAATGTAGGTACCTATTGACCAGATGATTTTGCCCCCTTGTTCAGAGAATAAACAGGTTAAAGAAAAATAAGTTAGGAAAGGTAGTTTAAGGTCCTCAAGTTCAGAGCTGCCTAATATCTATAAAAATAATTGTATAAAAATAATTATAATGATTAGCATTTATTGCTCTGTTATGATGTGCCAGGAATGTCCCAGCTACATTAACTCATTTAGTCCCTGTAACAACATGGAGGTTAAGTAACTTGCCCAAGATCTCAAACATATACACAAATCATATTAAATGTTTTTTTACACAATAGGCATATATTCATGTTGGTGTTCTCACTGAAACACTGCCCTACCAGAGAGAGCCTTACCCAACCAGGATTCCCATACTGAGGAATATTGCAGGTGGGAGAATGGTTTTGGTTCCTCTTGGTCACCATTTTCTCTCTTCTCTCTACACCCCTGCCCCCCACACCTGCCACTGCTCTCCCTACCTTCCATCTTCCCTTCCCTTCTCCTGTTCCTCGCTTCCCCCCTTGCTGTGAGGTAGTAAAATCTCTTACAGAGCCACCTCTCTGTCAGGCTGTCACATACAAGGTCAGTGTTCCCACATTCCAAAGGCAGGTAGAAATGTGTGTGAACAATGACTCACTGTGTACATGTAAACGGTTCAATAATAGGTCTCACCTCAGCCTCCCATCCCCCGGAAAGTGAGGGGGCCAGCCCACAGCACCCCTATGATTTGGGAGAAGCTTCCTATGACAAATGGGAGAGCCATACTCATCATAACACATGTCCTAGCTTTTTATTTCATGGGCATGAAAGGTGATTTTTCAAAAAAGGATAAGCATGAAATGAGTTCTTGACATGCCATGTCACACATAGTCATAGTAAGCATGTACAGTCACCTCTAGGTCATTCAGCAATCAGTTACCTTAGTGGTAGAATGTGTGGTCCCCTTGTTTCTCCAGGGGTTTACTTGTTTTTTTTTTTTCTGTCCTGAGGATTACAGTGGAAATGGATTGGGCTGTTCTCTGCCTCCCTTCCACACCCAGCCTAGACTGCATGGAAATGACCCCGTGCCTCAGTTCCCTTGAGCCTGTGTGAACCCAGCTGGGGACCAGTCCCACAACCAGCCTCCTTCGCTGATATAGCACTGCTGCTGGGGAAAAATCAGCCCTTTCAGATTGGGGCTGTTATACATTTATGATCTTAAGTCTCACCTGGTCTGTAAGGTTGCCTCACAATTATTTTGCCCATCCTCAGCTCCCTTTTCTCTTCCCCTCAGCAGCTGTTCCAAACCTCTTCCCTACTTCCTCAGCCCCCTTACTCTATTGAAGCCAGTAGTTCTCAACCTTGGCAGCCCACTAAAATCACCCCAAGACCTTTAAAAACCCCAGTGCCCAGGCTGCATCCCAGACCAATTATATGAGCTCCTCTGGCAGTGGATCCAAGCATCGGTATTTTTAAAGCTCCCCAGATGATTCCAGTGCACAGTGCATTGCTTTTAAGCACATAATTTCACTCCTGCTTCATCAGAAAAGGTGAGTCGGTAAAGCATAACTCTCTCAAATTCCGACCTGCTCACAAGCTTTTCCCCAGGCACCCTCACCCTGTCGTCCTTCCCCCCAGTCTCAGAGGCTGAGGCATCCCTCTCTTTTAAACTCTCTCCTTCATACTCGTGTCTTCCAAGATATTCAAAGATCTGCTTGTATCTCCAGTCTCTCCCTCTCTACTCTCTACTGGATCTTTCCCTTCAGATTATAAGCAAGATTAAGACTCCCACAACTTTGAAAAGGTGTCCCTGGAGCTTTTCATCTCTATATCTCCTGCCTCATACCCATCCACTCTCCACTCAGTTCTTTGTATTCTGGTAATATTCTCCCTGAACATCAAGCTTTCTTAGCTGCATGAACTCTTACTCATCCTATATAATAAAAGCCTAACATGCAAATTATTCCCTCGGCTGGGAGTTCTGCTGGGAGTTCAATCGCTTGCTATGATGTGCACTGACCACCAAGGGCCAGCACGGAACATGGTGGGCGTTGGCATCTTGGTGCTGGCAGTGGAGGCACTGCCGGCCCTGGTGGGCCCCAACAAGAGTGGAACCGGGGCAGGATGTTGGAGCAGGTGAGTGGGCGGTGCCGGGCCAAGGTGGGTGCAAGCCACTGGTCGCCGGGCAGGAGCCAATTGCCCTTCCAATCCGATGCCCCACTGATCTGATCACAGGGTGACCAGGGGCAGTGGTGGGGGGCAGGGCTGCCGCCAGGCTCCCTCAGCACCTGGGAGCCAGGTGGAGTCGAGGGAGGGAGTACCCAGCCAGCAGCTGCTAGAGACCCTACCAGTGCAGGAATTTCGTGCACCAGGCTTCTAGTCTTTCATAATTGGGCTCAGTTGTTGCAGCCTCTATTTAAGGTTCCCAGATTCACTGGCTGGACGAAGACTCATCTATACCATTGACATTCTTTATTTGTTTTTCTCCTCTCTTCTCTCAAATTTAAACTCCTTGAGGGCAGGGACCACATCATTTTCATCTTTTTCACATCTCCACATGTGTGTGGAGAGCAGGGCATCTGCCAGAACAGTGTCTCACTGTGTACATGTAAACAGCTCAATCAGAGGTCACACCTCAGCCAGAGTGAAGCTTCCCATCCCCTGGAGAGTGAGGGGGCCAGCCCACAGCGCTCCCATGATTTGGGAGAAGCTTCCTATGATAAACGGGAAAGCCATACCCATCATAAAGCATGCCCTGGCTTTTTATTTCATGAGCATGAGAGGTTGCTGGCTTTCTGTAAGCATAAACCTGTGCTTGTTGAACTGAATTGCAAAACCATCTTCCCCCCAGCTTCTTGGGCAGAATGATGTGGTCGAACTTGCTATAGGTGAATTTCATTGAACCAAGACCCTGTGTTTTTATTTCCATGAATAACTGCCATAGAAATTATTTGGGGGTAATTATTGGGATGTTCTTTTGGATTTCATATTATGCCACAGAATAATGCCATTTTAACTTGTTTAGGATGAATTTTTAAACAAATCCAATACAGGAATCCTCTCATAAGCATTTCCACACTTTGCATGGCCATGGCCCCAACAACAATGATCATTACTAATCAAAAGAATCAACAATGTGGCTTGTACTTTATATACAGTTTTAGAAATTAAGATGAATACCCCAATGCAGTCCATTTTATTTTATTTTATTTTATTTACTTTTAAATCTTTATTGTTGAAACTATTACATATGGCCCCCTTTTTTCCTATTGACCCCTATAGCCTGCCCCCATCCTCCCACCCCAGGCCTCCACCACCCTACTGTCTGTGTCCATGGATTATGCATATATGCTTATAAGTTCCTTGACTGATTTCTTCCCACCCACCCCTGCCTTCCCTCTGAGATTTGACAGTCTATTTATTTTAGAATCTAGCACCATTTCTTTGGGGAGGCACAGCTGACTTAACTTTGCAAAGCAGCCAGAATAGGCTGAGCTTTTTTTAAAAAAAATATATTTTTATTTATTTCAGAGAAGAAGAGAGAGGGACAGAGAGATAGAAACATCAATGATGAGAGAGAATCATTGATAGGCTGCCTTCTGCATGCTCCACACTGGGGATCAAGCCTGCAATCTGGGAGCATGCCCTGTCTTGGAATGGAAGCGAGACCTTCTGCTTCATAGGTTGATGCTCAACCATTGAGCCACACCGGCCGGGCTAGGCTGAGCTTTTAGTGGCAGCAGTTTACTCCAGTTTTTCTGTTTCGTTTTGTTTTCTCTAAAACTCTCCTTCAAAAGTACAGGTTACTCCTCAGTCATAATCCAAAAGCTAAATTAAACTCCCTCAATGGAGTAGCCAAGTCCCTACCCTGCCTGATTAATTAGCTGATAAATCTAAGAAACTCCTCAACCGTATGGCCCTTCCTCGTGCCAAGTTTTGTATAATTCATAGACTGCATGTATTCGTAAACATAAGAAAACACCTGTGAGCAATTAACCAAATACCCTTGATTTAGAGGCCTTGGGAGTATGCTGATGGCCCTCAGACCGTTGGCACAGATCTATAATTATGTGAGGCCACAACCAAATCATCACAACGGTCAATTACAGGAAGGGTCATTCTTTCAATACAACATGAGTCTGTCTCTAAAAATAATTCTGTCTGAGACTCAGAAAGAAGTATCCTTTAGAAGAGTGCTGCTTTATAGCAACAACACATAGGGTTTGAAGAGGGACTAGTGCCTCAGGTCATTTCTTTAAAATATATATATAACCATGACAAGGAGAAAGGAAACCACCAAAACCAATTTTAAAAACTCACTAAATTTAAAACTGTGTTAAAAATTATCCACCTGGAAAATAGTGCATATCACTCTTTGTTTCTGTCTGGCCTAGAAACAATACCCACAGAGTTAATAAACCAAGTCTGCAACCGACCGAGAATGTAAAGATCCCTCTCTTGAGTAGACAGTCTACTGTAGAATTACAAAACAAAATGATCTGCTTCTTTCTTTGCTTTTCAAAAATAAATTCCTATCACCCTGCAGTGTATGCTATTTCATATCCTATGTGACTAGAATATTTAAAATTAAATCTCACAATATTGAAGAAAGCCATCCTTTTTCAGAACCAGTCTCAAAAAAACCCAAAGACCCTAAAAACAAGAGTTCTTAACCAAGCGTACATAGGCTTCAGGAGCTATGAGCCTCCCCGCCAATTTTCAGAACATTATGTGTGTACGGTATGCATATTTTCCAGGGAGGGGAGTGGGAGGTATGTATGGCTACACCATCTAATGCACTACATATATTGTAGCCTTAGTCGGGGTGTGCTGGAAGCATAAAATTTCCCCTGCATTTTGAAGATTTAGAGTGATTAAAAGAATGAAAAAATACTGCATTTATAATTCTTATACTGATTACTATCGAAATCATATTTTGTATGTATTAGACTAAAATAGATTATTAAAACAAATCCCACCAGCTTTTATTTATTTATTTATTTATTTATTTATTTATTTATTTATTTATTATTTAAAATATGGCTACTAGAAAAACTAAAACTATAATGTAGCTCATACATTTCTCTTGGATGGAAATGTGTCTACAGCTTTCATCAGTTTTTCAAAGGGCTCTTGTTCTTAAAGCCAAGAGGGACTTAGTCATCTCTCATACCTCCAGATTCTGTATCCGAGGGCCTTGGCTGGAAACCAGCCCCAGGGGTCCTGATGCAGGCAAGGCTGCACTTGGCTCACATTTGGAGACATGCTGCCATGGAAACCTCTAACATTGCTGGTGTTTTCAGAGGCAAGCATTGACCCACCCATCACTTCACCACTGGCACACAGTCTGTAATCTCTCTCCCTCCAGTCTTAGAGGTGCACATATCAATGAATCTGCACTGTCTTCCGGGATGCTCCAGCTCACACTGAATGTATTAGCACTTCTCACACCAATCCTGTTCCTCCTGCATGTTCTGTCTGGGTCATGGCATCTTTGAACTCCTCCTCTCCTCATTCCCTGCCCATGCCAGCACCGGCAAACAGTCATTAAAGCCTATCAGTCTATCTAAGACGCCCTTCTGTGTTTCTTTGCACCACTGCCCTAGATTATTGTCATAACCTCTCACCTCACCTCCTTCCTTCAAATCATCTTCCTCACTGCTGTTAGAGTTAATGTTAAAACCCAAATCTGGTTATATTATACCATTAAGCCTTCATTATAGTCAAGAGAGTCCTCCCTAAACTGTATCAGTCCAGGTTTCATCTCTACTATGCTCCCCCACCCATACTCCTCAGCCACACCAGACTTACAGTCTTTTATATCTGCAAGTCTTTGCACGTGTGCTTCCCTCTGCCTGAATGCCTTTTGTTCCCCTTCCCTCTCAAGACCCACATTATCAGCATCTCTATGACATCCGCTTTTAGACCTTCATAGCACTTTATATATCTCCCCATTATCACACATATCATACTGTATTGAATTGTTTGACTGTGAGCTCCCCTGAGTTATTCAGTTTTTATCCTGGCTGCCAGATACAGCAGAACCTTATTTGATATCCAGAGAAATTGCAAGTAATCTTTCAAAAAGTAGAATTCTCTAACCCCTTAAGCTAGAGTTTAAAAGATCCTTAGAGACCTTCTGGATTACTCTCTAATTCCTTGAAGTGGAAACCAAAACTTTTAGAGGTTACACAAGTTATCAATTATTGAGTGCCTGCTATCTCATTTCATCTTCGTGGTGACCTATGAAGTAGGCATTTCTATTAATACCCATTTTACAAAAGAAAAATGAGGCCTCAGAGAATTTAAGCCACATGCCCAAGGTTACAAAGCTAATTGATTACCTGGCAAGGTTAGATAAGACTTCAGGTCTCCTTGTACTTTGTCTAATTGTCTTTCCCTTGTCTCACATGACTACTTACATTTTGGAGTGCTCCCTGAGTTATTTATCAGACACAAAGATGACATTTTATTGACTTTAAATAAATTTTTAATTGCAATTGGCATACAATATTACATTAGTTTCAGGTACATACCCCAGTAATTAGACATTATGTAAGTTACTAAGTGATCATCACAATAAATCTAGTACCCATCTGACACCATACATAGTTATTAGAATATGATTGACTTTATTCCCTATGTGTACTTCACATCCCCGTGACTATTCTGTAGCTACCAATTTGTACTTCTTAATGCCTTCACCTTTTCACCCATCCCCCCAAAACTCCTTTGATCTGGCAGCCATTAAAATGTTCTCTGTATCTAGCCTATTTCTGTTCTGCTTTAGTTATTTTGTTTTTGAGATTCCACATCTAAGTGAAATCATATGACATTTGTCTTCTTTTGTCTGACTTATTTCACTCAGCACAATACCCTCGAGGGCCATCTATGATGTCATATTCCATTATATATATGCATCACTTCTTCTTTATTCATTCATCTTTTGACAAACACTTAGATTACTTCCACAAGTTGGCTATTGTAAATAATGCAGCAATGAACATCTGGATGTATATGTCTTTTTGATTTAGTGTTTTGAGTTTCATTGAATAAATACCCAGAAGTGGAATTGCTGGGTTCTTCTTTGTTTCTTATTATAAAGCCTTGTTTCAAAGTCTATTTTGTTTGTTTGTTTCTATTTTCATAAAATATATTTTGCCATCTCTTTACATTTAGTCTGTGTGCATCTTTCAATCTGAAGTGAGTCTCTGGTAGACAGCATATGTAAGGGTTTTGTTTTGTAATCCATTCAACCTCCATGTGTTTTTTTTGATTGGAGCATTTAATCCATTTGCCCTTAAAGTAATTTTTGGTAGATATGTTTTTATTGCCATTTTATTAATTCTATTTTTTATATATTTTTCTTCTTCTTCTAAAGAAGACGCTTTGTTTTATTTTATTTTTTAAATATATTTTATTGATTTTTTACAGAGAGGAAGGAAGAGGGAGAGAGAGTTAGAAACATCGATGAGAGAGAAACATCGATCAGCTGCCTTCTGCACACCCCCTACTGGGGATGTGCCCGCAGCCAAGGTACATGCCCTTGACGGGAATCGAACCTGGGACCCTTCAGCCTGCAGGCCAATGCTCTATCCACTGAGTCAAATTGCTTAGGGCAAGAAGACCCTTTAATAATTCTTGTAATACTGGTTTGGTTATGATGAACTCCTCTAGCATTTTATTGTCTGGGAAGCTCTTTATCTGTCTTTTGATTCTAAATGATAGCTTTGCTAGGTAGAATAATCTTGGTTGTAAGTCCTTGCTTTTCATCACTTTGAATATTTTGTGCCAATACCTTCTGGTCTGCAAAGTTTCCATTGAGAAATCAGCTGACAGCTTATCAGAGCTCCCTTGAAGGTAACCAACTGCTTTTCTCTTGCTGCTTTTAAGATTATCTCTTTATCTTTAAACTTTGGCATTTTAATTATAACTAGTGACCTGGTGCATGAAATTCATGCACATTAAAAGGGAATTAAGTAGAGGAAATATTTTAATATTGCTATTTGCCCTTTCTCTATAATAGAAGTGTCAGAGATGAAAGAAAATTAGTAAAATGTATATGAAAATCTCCCTCCTGTCAGAGTCTGGGGCATGCCGCAGAACCCAGAGTCAAGTCCCCGCCCACCCCTCCACACCTTGAAATTGCACAAGACTCAGACCCGGCCGACCCCACCCCCGTCAAGCCCTGCCAGGAGGGGGATGCAAGCCTCAGGTCCCTTATCAAGCCCCGCCTCCTGCTGATCAGTTGTTACACATGAGGGCGTGATGACCATTTGCATATTAGCCTTTTATTATGATGTGTCTTTTTAAAAAATATATATATTTTATTGATTTTTTTTTTACAGAGAGGAAGGGAGAGGGATAGAGAGCCAGAAACATTGATGTGAGAGAAACATCAATCAGCTGCCTCCTGCACACCCCCTACTGGGGATGTGCCCGCAACCAAGGTACATGCCCTTGACCGGAATCGAACCTGGGACCATTCAGTCTGCAGGCCGACGCTCTATCCACTGAGCCAAACTGGTCAGGGCTATTATGATGTGTCTTGGGTTGGGCTTTCTTGGGTTCATCTTGTTTGGGACAAATATGACATTTTGTACAGAGAGATAGAATGTTTTAGTGGAAAGAACCACATTATGACCAATGAGACAGTTTCAGCCTCCATCTATATCTTTTAGAGTTTCTTATGTATTAAAAATATTTAAACTAGCTGTACTTATTAATATAAAATATTATGAAAGCCACCTAAGTGTCCACTAATGGATGAGTAGGTAAAATAAAAGATGCATATAATGGAATAGTATTCATCCATAAAAAGAAGGAAATTTGCACCAATATGAATAAAACTTGAGGGCATTATGCTAAGTGAAATAAGTCAGACAAAAAAAAGGCAAATACTGAATGATGTCATTTATGTGTAGAATCTAAAAAAGCCATACTAATAGAAACAGAGAGTAGAATGATGGTTATCAACAGCTAGAGGAAATGGGGAGATGTTAGTCAAAAGATACAAACTTTAGTAATAAAAGGAAAAAGTTCTGGGAATGTAATGTACAACATAGTGACTATATTTACCAATACAAAATTAGATATATAAAAGTGTTTAATATATCTATATTAAACTAAATAATATATATCTATAAACTATCCTATGTAATAAAAGCCTAGGGGGCGTCATGCGACATACTCGCAAGATAACCACCACAAGATGACTGCCCTCATGTCATCACAAGATGACCACCACAAGATAACTGCCCTCATGTCATCACAAGATGACCACCATAAGATGGCCATCACAAGATGGACCAGGCCTGCAGGGGAGGGCAGCTGGGGGCGATTGGGCTGGCAGGGAAGGGAAGTTGGGGGGAACCAGGCCTGCAGGGGAGGGCAGTTAGGGGTGATCAGCCTGGCAGGGGAGGGCAGTTAGGAGTCAATCAAGCCAGCAGGGGAGTGGTTAGGGGCAATCAGGCAGGCAGGCAGATGAGCAGTTAGGCACCATCAGTCCAGATTGTGAGAGGGATGTCTGTCTGCTGGTTTAAGCCAGATTCCTGTGGTCCCAGATTGGGGAGGGTACAGCCTGAGCTGAGGGACATCCCCCGCCCCCTGCACAAATTTCATGGACCGGGCCTCTAGTATATAATAAAAGTAATATAATAACCATATTATTTTAACTTGCAGATGTCTAGGCATTTATTTTGAAACCATTCTCTTCATTATTATGGAATACTAAAAAATTATAAAAAATAAATAGAAGAATAATATCAGCATCAAGATCACTATTAATGTTTGACAATTATTCCCAGTATTTTCTATACATTTTTTATTTGTTTGACCTACTTTTTAGTATATAAATTTCTGTCACTATTTTTTCCATTTTTCATCATAACATAAACTGCCTCTTTATTACTATATGATCTCCATAAGCATAACTTTTCATGGCTGCATAACAGTCTACCCATTACTGATGCCATAATGCTCAGAGTTGTCTGAGTCCAAATAGAATGATAATTAAGGGCATAAAATCTAGTAACCTGGTAGAATGAGCATTAACAGCTCAAAGGAACCTCAGATATCTCTAGTCCATTGTTTCTCAAAGTGTGGTCCTCTGACCAGCAGCATCTGCATCACCTAGGAGATTGTTAGCAATGCAGAATCTTGGGCTCTATCCCAAACCTATTCAGTTCTAATCTGCTTTTCAACTAGATCCCCAGGTGATTTGTGTGCACATCTACACTAATAAAAGAGAAACATGGTAATTGGCATACGACCGCTACCCTTTCCATTGGCTAATCAGCGAGATATGCAAATTAACTGTCAGCCAAGATGGCTGCCAGCAGCCAGGCAGCTTGAAACTAACATGAGGCTTGCTTGCTTCAGTGACTGAGGAAACCAACGTTCCCCGCCTGCCACTGCAGGCTCTGAGCCTGCATTTTAAAACATTTTAACAAATATAGAAGCTAAAAAAAACCCCAGAAACCAGCTTTCAGCGAGCTGGGATCTCAGAGCTGGAGTCAGAGCTGGAGTTATACATTGTTTCGATTATAGAACTGAAACAAACCAGATACCTACTTTCAGCAGCGGAGGCCTAAGAGCTGGAGCCTCAGAGCTAAAGCTGGCCCAGAATTAAAATAAAAAAAAGGAAAAAGGAAGGGTTGGGAGCTTCCGTCACCTGCCAGCCTGAAAGCAGCCCTCAGCCCCTCACCCAGACTGGCCAGGCACCCCATTGGGGACCCCCGCCCTGAAGGGTGTGTGACCAGCTGCAAACAGCCATCATCCCCACACCCAGGCTGGCCAAGCACCCCACTGGGGACCCTCACCCTGAATGGTGTGTGACCAGCTGTAAACAGCTATCATCCCCTCACCCAGGCTGTCCAGGCACCCCAGTGGGGACCCCCACCCTGATCCAAGACACCCTTCAGGGCAAACCAGCTGGCACCCACCTGTGTACCAGGCCTCTACCCTATATAGTAAAAGGGTAATATGCCTCCCAGCACCGGGAT
>NW_006298049.1:1144105-1161380 GCF_000327345.1 Myotis davidii | reverse complement strand
GACTAAACACCATCTCAACCTTGGCTGTGCCTTAGAATCACCTGGGAAGATCGTTAAAATCATGATCAGATCACGCTAGAGACTAAACCAGATCTATGGGAGCGAGACTCAAGTATCCATCTTTTATAACACTGTCCTGGTGATTTCAAGGTGCTTGAAAGCCACAGAAGAAGCAACTGAGACCCTGTCATAAACTGATTAGATGTTTATGTAGCCTCTGTCTCTAGTACTGGTGTTGTTTTCACAAAGTCATTCTATAAATGTCTATGAGAAAGTCTCCGAAAACAAGACAAAGCAAAACAAAAATAGAACAACAACAATGAAACCAAAATAAGGCCTGATGATGCTTTTAAAAAATATTTAAATAGAAAAGTTTCTTTGAATTTCCCATTGCATTTTCCTTTCTGCCCCTCCCCAGCCTCCTTCTTCCCCTTTTCCCTTCTCCCAAGATATCCCTGGCCGTGATATTCTCTGGAGATGCTCCAAGACCACAAAAAATGAGTTTTCTGTATCACAGAGTCAACAAGCAATAGAAAGACTACTTGATTTCTTCTCAATAATTTTGTCTTGGCACATTCTCCTACTCTCAAGTCCCAAATCCAATTTCTCTTATATGCCTGTATTTAAGGAAGCCCTTGAATTTCGAAACTCTACACGATGTCGCAACCATAGGTTGACAGAAAAGTCAAAGTCATAGTCAGAAATTGTTTTTCCTAATTTTTTTTTCAATGAATTAACCACTTCATTAAAGAGTAAAGGAAGCCAAATATAGGGTGATGCAAGATAATTTGACTTCGGGTGATGGGCATACAACGCGATATACTCACGTGTAATAGAAATCTACGCTTGAAACCTATATAGTCTTATTAACCAATGTCACCCCAATAAAGTTAATTTAAAAAAAGAATTAACTACTTGAAAAACAAATACCTTGGAAGCCTTTGGTCTCCTAGTCCTGCAGAATGTTTCACCGTTTCAACCCTGGGACCAGGAGGGGTTACACTTTTTCAAAAGTAAGACTCAACATTTATTCCCTCCCCACCCCCCCTTTTTTTTTTAACATAAACTAGGATCACAGCACAGACTGTGAGTGTTTTGATCTTTGTAGAGAATGTGATAATGGGACACTGGGCATATGGCTTACACTTGATTAAATAAAACTGATTTTTAAATTCTTTAATATTTAATCCCAGCTTTAGGGACTTGATCCATGTTGGTTTTAATTTCTTCATTATTTAATCCCAATTTAATATCTGTTTTAAAATTTAAAGTGTTTTATTTTATTATTTTAAATTATAGTTAAACAATTTTATATTAGTTTCAGGTGTACAACATAGTGCTTCAACTTTTATGTACCTTAAAAGTGATCACCACAATTAGTCTAGTAACTTAACATTTATTATAAAAGTTTACATTTTAGCCTAGCCATCATGGCTCAGTGGTTGAGTGTCGACCTATGAACCAGGAGGTCAGAGTTCGATTCCTGGTCAGGGCACATACCTGGGTTGGTGCTTAATCCCCAGTGTGGGGCACGCAGGAGGCAGACAATCAATGATTCCCTCTCATCATTGATGTTTTATCTTTCTCTCCCTCTCCCTTTCTCTCTGAAATCAATAAGTTTTTTTTAAAAAAAGTTTATATTTTAAACTTTTTACTCTGAGTAATACAAAAAAATTTAAGCTGTCTTGCTAGTAATTGCCAACTGAGTAGAAGCACTTAGCTCTTTTCCCTTTTGACAGCCACTTTACATTAAAGATTTTTAAAGAAATGGTGTAAAAAGACAATGGATGGGGTCTATCAACTTGTGAGAGATTTTGAAACCTTCTAGACGACAGAAAGTGGTTAGAGGAACAGTGGCCTGGAAAAGGGGGGGCTGGGGCATTTATGTACTGATACCCTCTCCCCTCGGTCACTAGGTCACGGCTGCCCTGGGACAGGGCCTGTGTGGAGGTCACGGAGCAGGTGACCGCCAATGTGGACACATCAGGGTTTGCACAGAACTGTCCACCTGGACTGCCACTGAAATCTGAGGTGGCTGTGGGACGTCAAGGTGGCACAAAGGTGACGCTGCAGCAGTACACACCAGGATGTGGAAGAGCCAGAACTCAGCCCTTTGTCTGAACGTGTATTACTGCTTGAAACTTTCGTGGGCTCTTCACTGCCTGGCTCCAGGAACAGGAATGGGCTTCAGAGCCTTTGAAGCCTGCAACTTGGCGATTATGTGCATTCCGGGGGGGTGAGAAGGCCCGACATTTTCATCATATTTTCCAAAGGGTCCACGTTGAGTGTTTGAGAACCACACATACAAAGCCCTAATCCTCAACATGACAGGTGAGGCCCTGCACAGTCCAGACTAATCCACCTCTCGGGGCCTCACCTCCTGCCAGTGCCCTTGCCCTGGGCCTCCCTGCTCTGCGAACTCTATTCCAGTCACTGAAGTTCTCACCAGTCTCAAACAGGCCCTAAGCCCTTTAATACCTCTCTGATTCAATACACGCCTTTCTCTCTGCCAGGAATGTATCTGCCCTTTGCCCCTTCCTCTGTCTGGGGAATTACCTCTTATCCTTAAACTTATCCTTAAAAACTCAGCAATAAAATTACCTTCTCTCTCTCTCTCTCTGTCTCTCTCTCTGTCTCTCTCTCTCTCTCTCTCTCAATGTTTTCATTGATTTCAGAGAGAAGAAGGGAGAGGGAGAAAGAGATAGAAACATCAATGATGAGGGAGAATCATTGATTGACTGCCTCCTGCATGCTCCACACTGGGGATGGAGCCCGAAACCCGGGCATGTGCCCTGAATGGGAATCCGACCATGGCCTCCTGGTTCATAGGTCGATGCTCAACTATTGAGCCACACCAGGAGGGCAAAATTGCCATTTCTACTGTGCCCTTTCTCCTTCTTCTTCCCAGATTCTTCCTCAGTGGTTTCCTGGTCCATCCATACACTGATGCATGTTGTCATTCATTGTTCATTTGTCAGTGAAATCTTCAAAGCACACACCATGTCCCTCACCACACTAAACCATAACCTGCAGTAGCAGACAACAATAATATTGATACTACAAGCGATGGTTTGAATGACTGTTTATCAGCTTGGCCAATTGTCTCTGGATCATACGGAGGACCTGACCTGAAAGATTGGGGTAGTCTAGGTTTCCTGCTCAGGTCATTATAATCTGTCCCAGTCCGAATGTACATTCCTGGCTGATTTCTATACACTTTTTAGAACTACTAGAAAAAAAGAATAATTACAACAAGAAAGGCAACCTGGAAATGTAATGATGGCATAAAAAATAATTCAATAGGAGGTTTGGAAGAGAGAGTTAGAGAAATCTCCTAGAAAATAGAGAAACAACTGTAAGGCTGGTATGCATGTCCCTCCTGAAGCATTGGACATGCCTTCTCATCAGAGCATGTATTTGTCCCCCTGCATTGTAATAGCCAGGTTACCAGTCCCTGACCCCCAACACACTGGGTTCCTTCAGAGCTGGGACTGCGTCTCTTTCTACTCCATCGCCTATCACAGTGCTTGGCCCAGAGCAGGCACTAGCACACATTTGTCATGAAAGAATGAATGATGAGTGCATGAATGAGAGAGGGTAAGCTTCAGCTGGACTTGGGGTGGAAAGGAAGCTCTCTAATAACTAGCTCTGAAGTTCCTAAAAAAGGGGGTTGAGGGCAAATCCCAGGGAGCACCTCTTAGGGAAGAGCCAGGCTGGGGCAGTAGGCAGGTTCCCATTATTGCACGTTTGCCTGAGCTGGGAAAGGGTGCTCTCTGGGCAGACAGAAGTGGGAGGAGCCACCAAGAAGAATTCTAGGAGAAAGAAGGGAGGGAAAAACTCATTCAGCAGATAATATTTTTTCAGGAATTAGTACATGCCAGGCACTGTGTCAAGGGCTTTTTATGTATTCTCTGACTTGGGCTTAACAAAAATCCCATAAAATAGCGCTAATTTTTACTATCTCTATTTTCTAGATGAGTAGAGTAAGGCGTATAGATAATAAGGATCTGAACCAAAGTTTCAGAGCTAGGAAGTGATGGAATCGGGGTATGAGAAAAAAGTCTGATCACATCTGTGGTGTTTTAATCCGTGAGCGAAGGTCCCCACGTGCCTGGGTTGACCCCATGGGGAGCTGGAGTGCTCTCTGTAAATCAGGGCTCTGGGACCTCTCTGAGGAGGGTGGCCAATCCCTTCCCCAGATCACCACAGTCTCCCTTTCCCAGAAAGTGCTGTGTGGGAGAGAGTAAATAGCTGGGTTTGGGGCATAATGGTTTTCTTCTGTTTTGTGTTACTGGATTTGATGCACAGAAAAATGCCCAGAACCTCAAATCATTACAGTAAGACGACTCTGCTTCCTTCACATGGCCGCAGCGGACGGGCGGGAGCCCAGACACACTGCAGAGCGGGTGCTGTAACTGTGAGATGGGAAAAGCAGGAGCCCGTGATGAGGAATTTCCCACGGAACCTCAAGCACAGCGTGGCACTCGGCAGAAGTGGGGGAAGGGCCCCCTTGAAGGTCGCTGACTTGTTTCTTATAAAAATCACTTATTAAAGAGACCATGAATGCCCTAGGCGGTTTGGTTCAGTACATAGAGTGTTGGCCTGCGGACCAAAGGGTCCCGGGTTCGATCCGGTCAAGGGCATGTACCTGGGTTGCAGGCTTCTCCCCGGCTCAGATTATCCAGCGCCAGCAGTGGGAGGAACACAAGATCTGAGACCAGAGGTTCTAGCTCCTCCTGACCAACCCATTGTAATACCCTTTACACATGATTATATAGTGGACAGGTCTCCCAAAGTATAAATAAACCACATCTCATTACCAATCATTGCCAGGTCCACCTACAACCTCCAATTGCAGAGGGGCCCAGTTATAGAAAGAGCCTATCTCAGAGCCTACAGAAAAGAAAGTAAATTCTGTATGGTCTTGGTCTATGGGGTGCCTTTCCTGCAGATGGAGGTTGGCACCTCAGTGGATTGCCTTCTATGATATGATAGATGCTCTCTCTCTGCATCCTTAAGATTGAGAGAAAGAAAATATATGTATTTAAATAGAACATATATCTTTTGGGGTAAGACATGAGCAATTATACAGACTCTAAATACTTCAGGCAGGAACACATTGAGAGAAAATGATTTACTTCTCTTGTTTGATGTAGCAAAGGCTTGCCTGTGTAAACCCATTTTAAAAGTGGAATGAATAACGTAATGCAAATTGATGCAAAGAAACCAGCATAGAAAAAGTAATGGCTGTGTAATGACTGCAAGGCAGGGCTGGGATGGAGATACAGTGAACTTCATGAGAAAATGGTTGTGTTTTGGGTTGATTTCTGTTTTGTTTTAACCCTCATCTACCTGGGTTGGCAGCTCACATTGACCATTGGCACTTCAAGGATATAATCTCAAGAACCGAACCATACCCACATGCCAGTGTTAATATTAAGCATGTCCAGGAATGTATAAATATGGAGAGAACCTGGGAGAGCGTAAAGGTGTATTTAGAGCAATATTCCCTGGAAAACACAAAGGACAAGGAAAACGAGAATATGGCTCATGGTAGTTTCTACTTAGCAGTATCCTACCCAAGGGCTGCTCCTTGGTGTTGGTTGAAATAAATACCATGAGACATAGACTCTTCTCTTCACCTCTTTTAGGCTCTTAGTATCCAGTCCCCTAACATCTTTAGAATTTTTAGTGACTCTTTTTACCCTGACCCAATCATATCCAACCATTTCTTCAAAACATGATTATTTTAACAATATTTTAGTAATAGTATTCTTTCTTACTAACCCTTAGCGTGCAAGCAGTCTGTGAATGCTAATTGCCTGAACTGGAAAGTGTGCTGGACACACAATGCCTCTCCCCAAAGTCAACTCCCTAACCCCAGCATGAGGGGCTGGAGCTGGGAGTGTCTTGTGCATCTTAGGATGCCCAGTGCTTTTCACATGACAGACACCTGAAACTGTTGAACTAAATGAACTGTTGGAACCATTTTTCCCTAAGACCCACACCATCACACATACATACACAGATATCCTGCCCTTCTCTCCCCCAGAAATCTAGCTGTCCCCAACTGCTGTGGGTAGTGATGGAAGTTTCCTGACCAAAGGACAACACCAATGAATGGACCACTCCATTTCCCCGGTCTCGAGGGGGTTGGCATTCTCATCCCCTCGCTGCCCTCCTGTTCACTCACTTTGCCCTGCTCCCCTCTCCATGCATTTCACGTTAGGGACACTTCTTTTCCCAAGAGAAAAAAAAACTCTGTCATCACACGAGTTTTTAGTTGTTTTGTAAGCATGATTTTATTTAATGCTTTAAGAAGTCCTAGAAGGACGTTCTTTTCTTTACTTGAGAACTTGGAAAACCAAGGCTTAGAGAGAGCGAGCAGTTCCCTCCGGATGATGTAACTAGTGGCTGACAGGCTTGGTTTCTGATCCCCTCCCGCCCCCCAAGGAGTTTCATGCTGAGGCCTTTGTTCCATTATCTCCCTGGAGAATTTCTCCCCCCTCGTCCCCCAGGGAAGGATGGGTCATGCCCAATGTATTATATTTGGTTCTGTTTTCCTATCCACGTCTAGTACCAGGGGAAAAAGACTTTTTCATTATCTATTTTTCTTTTTTATAAAAGTAGTATTTTTTCAATGAAAACCATTTAGGAAATAGAGAGAAGCAAAAAGAAACAAACCACTTGCCACCCCACCACTCATATAGCACGTCGAAATGTTTTAATGAGTCTTTGAGGATATTTTTGATTGGAACTTTTTTATGGGTTTATGCTACACACAGAGTTCATATTAAAAATACACTTCTGTGCCAATAAATAGTTCTACAGCATTTGGTTAACCAACTCCTCACGGGGTATGCAGGTGTGTGTGCATGTGTTTTAACAATTTTGAGATAAACACCCCTGTAACTATCTGTACATGCTAACATTTTTTCAAAAAATATTGTTTGCTCATTTTATGAATGGTAAAAGCTGTTCAACCCTAAATTATTAAAGCCAAAAAGAAACAAATAAAAATAGCCTGTACTCTAAACCAGAAATCTACAGACTTTTCTTGCAAAGGGGCAGGAAATGAATTTGTTAGCTTTGCAAGCCACATGGTCTCATTGAAGCTGGTAGACTCTGCCATCACAGCCTGAGAGCAGCCACAGCTGATCTATAAATGGCTTGGCATGACTGTGTGTCAACAAAACTTTTTAGAGACACTGAAATTTGAATTTTGTATAATTTCCGTGTCAGAAAATAGTATTTTAAAAATGCTTTTTAGAGAGAGAGGAAGAGATACAAACATTGATGAGAGAGAAAAATTAATTGGCTGCCTCCTGCACACCCCCTTCTGGGGATCAAGCCCGCAACCCCGAGCATGTGCCCTGACCAGGAATCAAACCTTGATCTCCTTGTTCCTAGGTTGATACTCAACCACTGAGCCACACCAGTCAGGGGTGGAATTCACATTTAAAAGGCTTGGTTTCTGACCCCAGGAATATGCACAGATTGTAGCTAACTGGACGTGGACAGACATTTTTGAGTAGTGGGATATCTGGTTCTCCATTCAGGAGGTTGGTTTTGGTGTTATGAGATTGGCAGGAAGGCTGAGATGAGCTGTCTACAGGGTGCTTACTACTCAAGTGGGGAGGCAGGACAAAGACAATTAAAGCTTAAAACCAGGGGCTATTAACTGCTGAGAAAGTGATAAATAAATTAAATGGCTAAGCTATGTTGGAGATCATTAGAATTGACCAATGGCATCAAGCCCAGGCATTTGAGGGCATTTCTCTGTACACTGGTGGACACAGGACCTTGCCCTCTGCCTTTTGTAGATCATGGCTTCACAACTTCTTCAGGGGCTCAAGGCTTTGACCTTGTCAGAGTCCATACTTTATGGTGTGTTTTTTTAAAAAAATATATTTTTTATTGATTTCAGAGAGGGAGAGAGATATAGAAACATCAATGATGAGAGAGGACCATTGTTTGGCTGCCTCCTGTATTATGCCCCCTACTGGAAATCAAGCCTGCAACTTGGGCATGTGCTCTGATCAGGAATCAAACCATGACTTCCCGGTTCATAGGTCAACACTCAACCACCGAGCCACATTGGCTGGGCCCTACTTTATGGTTTTACTTGTGCTATTGTATGTACAAACAATTTGTAAAAATATTTTCTTTTTTATTAAGCAGCAACCTAAACTTGGAGGCCATGCTTGAACCTTTCACTAGATTTCCAGAAATTTGTAAACCTGCAAACAAATGCACTCATGAGTCCTGTAGGGACTGAGCCTGGGAGTTCCACCACCAACTCTAAGGCCACCATTGGATAAGTAAAGGGAAATAGGGCAACATGTGTTGATGTGGTCTCTTCTCACTAAAGAGGTGGAAGAAGGCAGGTTACCCAGACTTAAGACACAAGATTCTTCTTTCCTGAAAGATATTAAAACACAAGCTTAAGGAGCTATATGACAGCAGTTTTCCCTTGCAGTATTGTGTACTTGTCACCCACCCAACCCTGGCCAGAGGCTCCAACAGCTGGAGCTGAGCTCTACTCAGGGCACAGGGGAGGCTGGTGAAGGGGTCTGCCCAGGAAATGGCAGGAAAGCCCCAATGCTAGGAGAGGTAGCTTGAAAGTCAACATCTAGGCATCAGGCTGCTTCTGAAAGTCAATGGTGGAAAATACACCTTCCCTCTAAATTTAAAAATGGCTGCCCAGATATCTCCCCCCCCTCCTTTTTTAAAAATCACTCAATTTTCATTCCAATGACAAGTGCTAATAGGATACTAAAATAATGTGCATATGACTAACCCAGACTATTGGCGATAGCTGCTTGCTGTAAGCCCTGACATTGCCTTCCTCCATGTGACTATGATTCTACTTCATGTGTCTCCTTGACTTTGGCAATGCCAACGTTTGATGGTTCAGAGAAAGGCAATTGCCTAGCTAATTAAAACCTGTACTTTCAAAGACATATTTCTCTCATATTGTCAGGCAAAGTTAAATAGGTACAACTTTCTTTGAGAAAGCCAAATATAAATTGTAAGCTTAGACACTGTAGATAAAATTGCTGTCTTAAATTCTGAATTGCAGAAGAAATCAAAGCTTATCATGGAAATTGTTATTTAGCTGTAACTGGGAGTGTAGCTATGAGGCTATTATTAACCTCCTTTACAAATGGATGTGTCAGGAACTGTGAAGAAAGACCCACAGTGTGGTGGCCAAATGCCACAGTGAACTCTTCTCCCTCCCTTTGGTCGTTGTAATTCTACATCTGTTTCTAGCCTTTCTCACCTTGGTTACAGAGCTCTGCAAGAGCCAAATGGGGGTCAGATATCAACTACAAGGGAGTACTCTAGATCCGTATCAATCAATAAGTGTCCCAATTATTGGTGCTCTTCTGAAATACTATGTTACTGAATGAAGCAAACAATTGAGTTCCTGAGCTTCAGATATTTTATTCTGCTATCCACTGTAATAACTCTGTCTGTGTTCCATTAACTCATTCCCTTTGAGAATGCAAAGGAGAGCTCTGAATTGGCAAGAAAGGGGAAACAATATAACCAAACTGTCTTGTTTATTATACCTTTCCTGGAGAAAAAGTGAGAGTGCTATAATTAAAAAAAATTAGAACCGTAACATCACTTTGAATTTATGAAGCACAGGGGTCTCAGATTTGGGATTTCAAGTTTTCTGACAGCTTGTTGTTGTTTTTTAAATTTTAGAGTGGGAGGAAGGGAGAGCGAAACATTGATTGGTAGAATCGAACCAGCAACCTTCTGGTGCACAGGATGACGCTTTAACCAGCTGAGCCACACAGGCCAGGGCAACTTGTTTGTTGTTGTTGTTGATGTTTAGTGAAACTGGTCGGGAATCTATGTGATGGCTGGAGATTAGGCTGGCTATGAGAGCTGAAATGGTGACCATGACTCCTAGCTCCCTTTCTTAAGCCTGAAGACTCTGAAATGGAAACATTACTTCATGATGAAACACCAGAGAAGTGACAGGTTCTCCAGGGTGTTTGAGTCAAATTGAACAAAGAGAATTTTACTTGGGAGGTCATTTATCATTCAGAATCTGACTACCAAGCTCGAAGAACAGAGACCCAGGGGACGCCTGTTCCTGCCTTAGAAGGGGAATGGGGGAGGGGGATGTGCCGCATGGTGATGGAGGATAACCAGGCTTACAGTGGTGCGCACTACGTAGAATGTACAAATATTGAATTATAATGCTGTCCACCCAAAATATATAATCTTGTATGCACATGTCCCCACAGTAATAAAAAAGAGTAAGACGATGAGATATGACAACAAGCAAGCGATGCTGACTCCCACCTCGCACCTTGACAACCTGTCTCCTTAGTTCTCAGGCAGAATCTGTAAGCTTCTGAGGTCGGCATGAAGGGATAGATGAGGTTGGGTTCTTAGAGTCACTTTCTGTGTTGTGGTTACAGATTATAATGTTGATTTCTGTTTGGTTTGGTTTGATGGTTTTTCTTTTTCCTCCTCTCTACAACTAAACTATTTTTCTCTCACTCTTTTTTTTTCAATCCTTTATTGAAAAAAAAGAAAGAGTGGTCAGAAATTCAAAATAGGGAGTTTTCCACTGGAGGGAAGGGAATGGCATAAAAGGCTTCTTTCCTGTTCTCCAAACTCCATGTCACTATTAACAGGAGCAGTGAGGAGCAGCAGCCATCTGTTTCCAGAGCCATCTTTGTTTCCAGGCCTCTGTCTCTCCCACACTGTTCTCCCCAGTTTTCCCCAGGTTCAGTGGCACAGTGGCTTTGGGAAGCTGGCCTCTTCCTCAGGGCCCACACAAAACTCGCAGCAGCCTTGCACACTGGGTCCTTAGAATTAGAAAGATCTTAGAGCTCTACCAGTCTGGAAATTTCTCTTATTATCCCCTTCATTAATAACTCAGATCTAGCATTTATAGAACATTTACTCTGTACCAAGGAATGTTCTGAGTACTTGAAGGTATATTAACTTGTTTCTCACACAGCCTTGTGAAGTAGGCACGATTATCTCCATTTCACAGATGAAGAAGGTGAGGCAAAGAGAGGTTCAGCAACAGCCAAGATGGCCCTCAGGAAGGTGCGAGAGGGTGCCATTCCCCTCTCCATAGTCCACATTCTAGCCAATTTTGCTGTCTACGCCCCAGGTCTTGTGTCTCATGCTTCTGCTCTCCCCCTATTCCCTTTGCCGAGAAAGCCACCCCACCTAGCCCCTCCCCCAAGACTGGCGTTATCTAAGTCCTCCTTCCCCCTCCTGGTCCAGGGCACATGCATCTTCTCTAGAGAGCCTCGTCTGAGGAAAGCACTCTGGGGTCTGGTGCAGGTCTGACTTCTCTCTATGCTCCGCCCTCCCCTAGCTCATGGCACACAGCAGACAACATCTGTTGCAGTGCTTACACATGCCAGGAAAGATGCCTGATTGCATGCTGCGGGCTACGTCATTTCGCGAGCCAATGCCCCCTTTTACACACTGCAATTAGGCTCAGTGGCTGTATTAAATGCATATCTTAGGAAGGAATGGTTATGTGTCAGTCAAACGCTGTGCAGCATTTCCCGGGGAGGAAAGCATTTGTGTAGTGCTCAAACCTGCAACAACAGAGCGAGAAATCCGAGGGCCCCCTGGGGGCCCAGAACTGGAGGCACATGCTTCCCTGCATTCTCCTGTGCGAAAGGAAGTTTCCGTCCAGCCTCTGCTCTACTATCACCCTTTCTGGGACCGTGAACTTTTTAAAAAAATATATTTTATTGATTTTTTACAGAGAGGAAGGGAGAGGGATAGAGAGTCAGAAACATCAATGAGAGAGAAACATTGATCAGCTGCCTCCTGCACACCCCCAAGTGGGGATGTGCCTGCAACCAAGGTACAGGCCCTTAACCGGAATCCAACGTGGGACCCTTCAGTCTGCAGGCCAACACTCTATCCACTGAGCTAAACCGGTTAGGGCTGGGACCATGAACTTTTGACCCAGGGCTGTGGGGCTCTGCCCAGGGTGACTCTCCCATCCACCAACATGCCCACACGGCAAGCCATGTTCACAAGCCACAAAGGCGTCACTGCTTAACCCTGAGCCGTGGGGCTGGGCCACAGATCAGGTCACCGCCCTCAGGGCGCAAAACAATTCCACCCTTGTATACAGCAGTGTGTTTCAAAAGTCAGCATCGCGGCATCCACATCTCCCTCTCACGTGAGCAACAGGAGAAACAATCAGGCAGAGAGGAGTGCACATAAAACAGTTTGATCTGATAATTTGCAGGGTCTTCCATAGGAAGTATCAGTTTCACAGAGGTTGAAATCACCTCCCAACCCCAGACTTAAATGTTTTGCAAATATTCAGTGAAGTTAAAGAGGTGAATTTTTGATTCTGACTCAGCATCTCTGCATCAGGTTCCCTATAGAATTAAACACACACACACACACACACACACACACACACACACACACACCAGGCTCTCTCCCTGGGAGTACCAGAGTTTGAAAAAGCTGCCTCGTTCCATCTGATGTGAAATGTGAGGTGTGGGCTGAGAATCACTGTGACAAAAGAAAACATAAAAATAACAGGCAACTCTCAGTCTCAAGCCTCTTGCTGCTGCTGCCTTTCCATCAAAAGGGCGAGAGAGGCACATTGGTAAGAACATTAGTTCTGCACGCGGCGAGACGTAATATTTCATAGCTACAGAAAACAGCGGGTGGCTGTGATTTCAACGCCAGTAGAAGTAAAACATTCTTCACATGTGCAAACCAAAAGACACGCACAATTCTGCAAACTCCAAATAAAGGGGAATTATAAATTCAAGTTTGTGGAACTTACTTCATTCACATTCAAGTACCATTAATTAATTACTGGCAGTATTTTAGTATTAAAATGAAATCAGAATTACGAAGGCCCATGACTGTCCGAGACTCTAAGGAAAGCAAATGTTTATGGAAAAGTTTTAGTGAGCCATGGTCTAAACCTAATGGAAAAGTTAGTTCTTTCTATTCTTTAATTTTTTAAAAAATATGTTTTTATTGATTTTAGAGACAGAGAGGAAGGGAGAGGGATGGAGATAGAGAAACATTAATGAAAGAGAAACATCATCGACTGGCTGCCTCCTGCATGCCGACTGGGGATTGAAACCACAACTTGAGCATGTGCCCTGACCAGGAATCAGACTGTGACCTCCTGGTTCCTGGGTCAATGCTCAACCGCTGAGTAACATCGGCCAGGCAGAGCTTTCTGTTCTATAGCATGTAACTGATCTACAGTATTATCTCCAACTCACCCTGATTAATGGCCTTTTCTACAAAACGGGGGGCCTCCCTCTTGCCTTCTTTGATTTGGCAGGTGCAGCTGGATTGGATGCTGTCAGGGCTCACCCTGTGCCCGCCTCTCTACATATTCCTTCTCTTTTTAACAGTTAACTCCTGGGTGAATCTCCATGCTGGTAAAGACCCTTTCATTTTCCTGTTCACCCTGGTAGCAGGTTTTGTGCTCAGCCTTTCTAATATAATCAAAATGTACCAGTCTCATGTTCCATTATCCCAGAGTATTCTATTCCCTAGTCTCTCTGAAGAGAAAGTTAAAGTAGTCTATAAACTAATTTGGGGAAATGGGATCTAGTCATATATATGACATTTCCGAGGAACAAATGTGACTTCAAAAGAATCTTCTGGCAATAAGGCCTGGACCTACCACTGGAACTTAAAAGGTGGAATTTCAGGCCCTCAGAATGAGGGGACTGATGCAGCTTTGGCAAGATAGGTCTTTCAGAAACTCTCAAGTCATAGTTTGTAAGTATCTAACTGGTCTGCCTTTTCCAGAATCCTGGTTCCTTGGTCCATGTGGACTCCAGAGAGAAAAAGGGGATGGGAATACCAAGGCTGCAAGAATCTCCCCAAACTCCCTCTTAGGGTTTCCCGTGCAGTCCAGGGCTCCCTTGCTCTTCTGTTGACTCCAGATTATTCAGACTTAACCCAACAGTGTATCATTCAGCTCTTTCTCTTCCTCACAAGTTCTAGCAGTTTCCCTGACAGCACTTTCTCCAAAGGAAGGAATGAAAATTCAAAGCAGTCAATTTTGCTTTTGCTTAACCGCTCTGACCAAAGCCCATCACGTGTGAATAGCAGGGACTTCCTGCCCTATTTCCCATTTCCCAGGGTTCTGGGAGTTGGACTCCTGCTGTGGATGAGGGTTAAACAGGCATTCATTTCCTGTTCTTAGTAAGTCTCCGAACCAGGTACAAGAAATGCCCCAAGTTCACCCAGGGCCCATCAACGCTTCGCTCTGGTGTCTCCACTCCGAGCACCCTATTTTGCTGTCCCGAAGAGCACACCCATGTATGCCAGGCCATTGGCCCCATCATGGTTCAGAACGTTTGGGGATTGGATTCTCAGGAAGAAGGAACGGAAATGTCATGGAGATAGAGGGTAGGCTTATAAATGTACACGGAACATTTCAAATTGCCGTCCTCAGCTTTGTACTTAAAATATCCATCAAGTGTATCATCACGAAGTGGGAGTCGGGTTTTACCTCGAGTATTCTCTTTGGGAATGAGGCGCACAGTCCCAGCAGGGCAGATAGAAGCAGAACAACTGCATTTGCCGATAGAAGCAGGACTTCACCCTGCCCAGAACATGTATGTGCTGACTGTGGCCCCTCCTGGCTGAGGCAGGGTCCTGACGACAGACCCTCGAGAGACACGTGAGTTTATGGGCAGCAGCCACCTGTCGGCTGGCCCTGACACAATCCTGTAAACGGTCATTCAGGTCCCAGTTCTGACAGGTACAACTTAGAAGGCCTGCAAGGAGGGGAATGTTTATTAGAAAGGCTAGGGGTAGCGGTGGGGGCCAAAAATTCTAGATACATTTAGAAATGAGAATTTGTTTGTCTTTGCTCTCACTTGTTCACATTCTTCCAGGAAAGGTGAATGATAAGGTATCAAAAGGAAGACAGAGTGTTTCTTCGGCTGGCTTACGGCTACACTACAGAAACCTTCTCTTGGTCAGAAGGGAGAATCCGAGTTGTTGCCTGGCAGCTTGAGAGAGCCCCTCTGCCTGCTCTCCTGGACCCTGGTCACTCCCCTTGGCACCCCCCCAAACCCCAGCAGAGCTGTGGTGACACCCACCTCAGCCATGTCCCAATAAGCTGACCACAATGCACTGAAGTGTAACTTATCAGGATACCATGAGAAATAAGAAGGAGGTTTAGGTAAAAAACGTACGGGCGCACACCTACAGTGTGATTGAAACTTCGTGGCCACACTCAAGGGGCCAAAGAGCCGCATGTGTTTGCCGAGCCGCAGTTTGCTGACCACTGGCCCAGGTCACTCCCAATCCCCCCGCCCCAGGCAGAGCTGTGGTGACACCCGTCTCAGCCATGTCCCAGCTTGAGAGAGCCCCTCTGCCTGCTCTCCTGGACCCTGGTCACTCCCCTTGGCACCCCCCCAAACCCCAGCAGAGCTGTGGTGACACCCACCTCAGCCATGTCCCAATAAGCTGACCACAATGCACTGAAATGTAACTTATCAGGATACCATGAGAAATCAGAAGGAGGTTTAGATAAAAACCACCAAGTGCATTGTGTATTAAAATGAGTGACGAAAATGGCATTATCCACCTGCCTTCTCTGCCGACATTCCTCAGTGCCCACGCTGATTGGGAAGGTGAGTCTGTAAACAGTCAGGGGCTACAAGGAGGAATGCACAGAGTTTTGTCTTTCATTGCGCTTCATATATTTTCAACTAACAACATACATTTTTAAGACATTGTTTGTGAGATATTGTTACTTTTTCACAAACAACATTTAAGAAATGGAAATTGTGATTTTCATAATAATCATAACTTTGCTTTTATATGTATAAATAAATTAAAAAATTAACCCCATTTGCTGTAACCCAACGAAATGTGTCAAGACTCTAAGGTTGAATTACAGTTACTATGGAAACCCACGATGTAACCATCATGATTTAGGAGCCTCTATGTTCTTAACTGTTGTGTTGTTAGGAAAATTTAATTTTTAATGAAATGAGTAGCACATCTAAAGAATTTTATATGAAGTTTAAAAAAATGTGTTCAAATATCATCAAATGTGTTCTTTGCTTCTTTGGGTATAATTTCCCCCAGCAACTGGTGGCAGGTTTTGGGGAGATGGGTTAGAAATATTTATTGATCACTTATGTACTAGCATACAGAACACATATAGGTACTCCAGGGATGGGAGGCATTAAATACACTCTCTATACATTAGAAATTTCAATCGTGTTGGGATCGTTAAAAAAAATCACAGATAATAACCCAGATGCCTGTATAGAATTATATACCAGCAATGAGGCATCTTAATTATATTTTGACTGAGCCAAGAACAGAGTGGGCCCATCAAAGATACCTTACACTCCCAATGGAGCTGAATTTTAAGCCAAGTTTTTTGATAAGTAATTTCTTCTCTGATTATAAACGCAATGTGTGTTAACTGCAGAACAACGAGAAAGTATTAAAAATTTCAGAGCAAATGTGTTCTTTGCTTCTTTGGGTATAATTTTCCCCAGGAACTGGTGGCAGGTTTTGGGGAGATGGGTTTGAAATATTTATTGACCACTTATGTACTAGTATACAGAACACATATAGGTACTTCAGGGATGGGAGGCATTAAATACACTCTCTATACATTAGAAATTTCTATCACATTGGGATTGTTAAAAACAATCACAGATAATAACCCAGATGCCTGTATGAAATTATATACCAACAATGAGGCATTGGCTCAGGGCACATGCCCAGAGTTGTGGGCTTGATCCCATTGTAAGGTGTGCAGGAGGCAGCCAATCAATGATTCTCTCTCATCATTGATATTTCTATCTCTCTCTCCCTCTCCCTTCCTCTCTGAAATCAATAAAATTGTATTTTAAAAAATAAAACTTTCAGAGGAAAATATTAAAATAAGCCAAGAACAGAGTGGGCCCATCAAAGATACCTTACACTCCCAATGGAACTGAATTTTAAGCCAAGTTTTTTGGTAATTTCTTCTCTGATTATAAATGCATGTGTGTTAACTGCAGAACAACGAGGAAGTATTAAAAATTTCAGAGGATAGCTGTAATTTTAATACCTACATTAACTTTTTGGTGTATTTTCATCTAGTCATTTTTTTCTATTGAGATAAAATACCAGCAGTTGTCACAGTGCGTGAGAGTGAGTGACAGTAACATGACCATGCACGTTGAAACCATGCAAAGTCATTTTAATAATCAATGGGGAAAATTCAATTATTCTTTGACCTTCAAAGTTTTTTGTCAAC
>NW_006298049.1:1108617-1144050 GCF_000327345.1 Myotis davidii | reverse complement strand
GTAGGGAGTAGGGAAATAGGACATTGTAAAATTAATATTTAGTACTCTGTAATTTAAAATAATAGAAACACTAAGAATTAAAGTGCTTCATTTCTTGGTAAAAAGTTAAAAGTATTTTGCATGGTGCTTGCCTAGTTTTCATTGTGTAAATTATGAAATGGAGCAATCATTTTCTTCCAGGCCTTGGCAACCTGTCATACTCCTTTCTAAATTTAAGTCAGCTTCCAACATTTTATTCTTTGTACTTTATTTATTTTTATATTGAAACTACATTTATTTATATGAATTTTAAAATGTTTTTATCGATTTTTAGAGGGAGAGGGAGAGAGGAACATCTATGCGAAACATCTATCAGTTGCCTCCTGCACACCCCCTACCAGGGATCAAGCCCACAACCTGGGCATGTGCTCTGACCAGGAATCGAACCTGCAACCTTTTGGTGCACAGGACAACACTCAACCAATTGAACCACACCGGCAGGGCCTTTGCACATGCAATGATGTGAACTATCTTTGAGGGCTCCTTTTATGTCATTTTTTTCTCCCCCAAATCACTCCTGGGACATTTCTATCCTTTCATCACAGCCACTTTCCTCATTTATGTCAGTTTCACCTTTCCCAGATTCCTCTGGGTTCATATTTAGGGTCCCTCACATGGCAGCAGTGTCAACACCCCACGGTCAATTATTTTTCTACAATTCCATTTACATCAATTCAAGGTTTACTTCTACCATTATCACTTTTCACTCCTCCAAGTTTTTAAAAAATGCCATGTGAGTTTATCACTGGGAGACAAGGAGGCAACACAACTACATACTTTTGCTGTTTGCAAATAAAATCTGTTGTTACTCAGTTCAGTGACCAATGACAGACAAACTTGGAAGGAGGTAGTGTGACTGCACCTGTCACTGACATAATGATTTGTGGACTGAATTGCTAGCAATGAAGTTTTACTTTATGCAATTACTCATAGTTATAGTATTGGGGTAATTGAAATTTGAATTGTGGGGTTGAGTGACTTCTGTTATGTAAATAACACATGGTAACTGAAATTCATGCATATTGAATTCATGCAGCTTGTGCAAAGCCTGGACTGTCTGAACATATGTACTTTTAAAAAATTATTTGCGCTGTGGCTGGGTTCTCAGTGGTTAGAGCATCCGCCCGAGGACCAAAGGGTCTCAGGTTCAATTCCCAATCAAGGGCACGTACCTCAATTGCAGGTTCCATCCTTGACCCTGGTAGGGGCATGTGCAGGAGGCAACCAGTTGATGTGTCTCTCTCACATCGATGTTCTCTCTCTCTCTCTCTCTCTCTCTCTCTCTCTCTCTCTCCCTCCTTTCCTCCCTTTCTCCATCCCTCCCTTCCGTTCTCTCTAAAAATCAGTGGAGAAAGTATCACTGAGCTTGGCCAGGTCACACAGCTGTTGTGGCAGCCAGCAATAAAACGCAGCTCGACGTGGTCTTGCCCCGACTGCTCCACAATACCCTGCCTGACGAAACCACTTTCCAGTTTACATCGTTTGTTTGTATCTATTGATACCAGGTGTGCAGTCGGGCAGGTGACACCAGGCTTCTGAATTGTCAGGGGCTGAAATCTAGCCTCTGCCACTAGCCGAGCCGGAGCCAGCAGGCTGCACGCTCCTAGGGTGCCTTTCCTAGTTAGCACACAGGGGCAGTGTGGGCTGGTCTTGGTCCTGATCAGCATGATTGATTCTCACCACAACCCTCACACCAGACAGAACACTTAGGATTACTCTAATTTTATACTAAAAATAAAGCTCTGAGGCTCACATTGGGTAAGTGATTGATTTAAAGTGAGACGTGAAATGGTGAGACAAAGATGCAGTTGAGGATGGGATTGGATTCCAGGCTGAGCAGGTTTCATTTGAGGCAAAAGGCAGTTGGGGACGGTGAGACGCTTATAAATCAGGCTACAGGTTTGCGCTGGACAGAGTCACGTGGTAAGTTACAGCTGTCCACCTGGAACAGATTGCCCTGGACGGCGCGATGCCTTCCACCTGGCTAACCCATTCCGGCTCCGGAATTTTGGTTCCTTGCTGCATTAAGATCAGATCTTTGGAGACACCACAACTTCCCTGGAGGGGTAACTACATAATCACTAGGATTCAAGAAGAGCGCGTGTGGAAAAAAAAAAGGGAAAAAAGTGTGACTGTGAAAAAAGGGAAAAAAGAGTGAGTGATAAAAAAAGAAAAGAAAAAAGAGTGTGGAAGCAAATTTCCCTTTACCTCACTGCCTATCATCATTGAACCATATGGACCTCTTTGAATGAGAGAGTTGTAGTGAATGTTGTGATTACCCTGAGAGAACCCAGGCCGGGGCTTTTTCTGAGCGCACTGAGCAACACTGCCTATGCCTCCAACTTACAGAGAAATGGTGCCGCATAAACCACATCCTGAGGAATTTAGCATTTCTCCTAGGACTTGCAAGCTTAATAAGAATTCTTGTAAGAAAAATGGCTGGTAAAACCCAACTCCTCCTGCTTCCAGAATAGGCAAATGGTTCCTAGGCCCTAGAAAGGCGATTTGAAATATAGCTCTCTGGTCAAATGTTTGGAAAACTCTAGGATACTACCCCTCCTCTTTGGAGTGCCACAATACTCTCTGAGAGCCCTTCTTTCTAGGTTAAAAGAGTTTCTAATTTTCACAAACCTATTGTTTTCTACGTATTTAGCTAAGGTGAGAAATTGAACATTAACAAAACCTTCTTTATTGTTTTCATTTGTCATTTATTACTATCTGGAGGAATTAGCATTCTATGGAACATGGTTTTTGTTTGTTTGTTTTTAAAGTATATTTTATTGATTTTTTATAGAGAGGAAGGGAGAGGGAGAGAGAGTTAGAAACACAGATGAGAGAGAAACATCCATCAGCTGCCTCCTGCACACCCCCCACTGGGGATGTGCTCGGAACCAACGTACATGCCCCTGACTGGAATCAAACCCGGGACCCTTGAGTCCACAAGCCGACGCTCCATCCACTGAGCCAAACTGGTCGGGCTATGGAACATGTTTTAACACGGCCACCAACAGATTTGGTCATGAAGAGTTAATTCTTTATTTAAACTCAGAGCTACTTCCTGTCCCTGGGCCCAGGGCTAGAGGGGTAGTGACAGGAAATGGACTGGGGACCCGGGGCTGGGGGACCTCTCCTACTGAGGGAAGCAGCAGCAGTTTCAAACCTCAGTGGGGTTTTGTGTTGGAAATGAGCAGGTGCTCCCTTCTCCCTCACTCTTCAGCCAGAGCAGCTCTGCTTTTCTCTGCTCTGGATACGGAGATTTCTTGTGAGGTTTCATTAGAAAAATAAAAGATTCCATTGGCAAAACAAAACAATTTTTAAACCGACAATTAATTAATTAATTTTAAATGCATACATGAAGCAAAAATCTAGGATTGAAATACTTTCTACTACTTTCTCCAGTCGCTTAACCTCTCTAAGACTTAAATTGAATGTTTGTGTCCCCCCCAAAATCTAACAAACTCAATGCTCTCTGCAAAAACCAAAAACTTATTTTAAGCCCTTCCCCAAGGTGATGGGTTTTGGAGGCAGGGGCTAGGGAGGGCATTAGGATTAGATGAGGTCATGAGGGTGGAGCCCCCACAATGGGCTTAGTGCTCTGATAAGAAGATGAGGGGAACAGAACTCTCTCTGTCTTGTGAGAACACAGCAAGAAGGTGGCCATCTGCAAACCAGGAAGCAGGCCCACACCAGACACTATTATCTGCTGGCATTTGAGCTTGGACTTTACGCCCAGCCTCCAGAACTGTGGGAAATAAATGCTTGTTGCTTGAGCCGTCCTTTCTATGGTATTTTGTTATAGCAGCCCAACCTGACTAAGATACTTGGTCTTCCCATCTGCAAAATGGGAAGAATAACATTATAAGGATTAAAAATTTTTGGAAAACAAAACAGAAGCTTGATACTAAATTTCGGGTAGGCTCAGAGCAAGTAGGGGATGGAAGAGAAAGTGAGTATATGTGAACTTTGGGCTGCCCATTATCTGAATCCTCTTTCTGGGTTTGAGGACATCACCACTTGTATGTTTGGTGGGAGGCCAACTTGGGGGTCCCACTGGGGGCTTTAATACTGGAATGTGTGACATAGGGGAGCCTGGGTGACTTAGGGCTCATTTTGGCGGCAGTGGTGGTGTTATGTACTGTTCATTGGCCATGGTCCCAGAGATGGCAGTGCCTGAGCTCTTTATATAGCATGAGAGCTGGGCTGTGAGCATTCTCTGTTCCCTATCTGGGTTCTGAGTCTGGTTCTCTGACCTTTCCACAGAGTCTGTGAGTGTCTCTACAACCTCCCATTTAATTCCTTACAGCGTGGATTAGTCAGAATCCTTTCAACTGAGAGACGTGACAGGCACAGTCAGCGGCACATCAGAGTGTGGGGCTGGAGGCAGGTTGGGCACTAGAAGCTTTAGGAAATTTAAGCTCCCCTCAAATTTGATTTAAAAGGAACAGGAGAACTATGATTTCTGTTTGGGTCTTATTCCTGAAGTCCTAGAAGATATTTCACCAGAGGGGAGCTTTTCTGCCTCTGTATTTATCATTCATAATTTTTGTTACATAATCAAGTAGAATTCTATAAACATGTTTATAAAATTTTAAAATTTCTCCCTGTTTTATTAGGATATAATAAAAATCCATCTTTGAAAATGTCTAAAACAAAATTAGAAGATATGAGATAGAAGAGTAATCTAGACAATAGTCACAGAGAACATAATAAAAAAGAAAGGAAATATGCATGAAATATAGTCTGCTAGAATTCTAACCCGAACAGCCCTTGGCTGCCGGGGACCAGGGGAGTTCATTTCCATCTTGCTGCATTCTGTTGATGCACAGAGGAGGAATAAGAACATCACTGTAGCTAAAGGAAGGACCCTCATGGTTACCTTCATGGACAGGGGCGTGCATGAATCTGGTGTCATATAAATAGGACTCCCTAGGGATTTGGGGATGTTACTGCCACTTCAACTGTATTTCTAGAGAAGTCTACTCACTCTACTTTTCAGAATGAGCTTCAGATAATACCAACAGCTGTGTTTTTCATGCCCAGTTGATTCCTGTACCACAGGGAGCTACCAAAAAAGCCCCAAACTGCTAAGTGGCCGATGATATCTTTATCAAGAATATCGAAAAAATAAGGCAGGCAGTAGCATCGCATTATAACATCAACTTGGGACCATAAGTGGTCAGTCTCTTCAAAGAGCTCTTTTTTTCAATACCTCAGCATCCCATGGCATTGAAATCCTCTGGCTTTAAAGAGATGACTGAAATTCTTGGCTGGTGGCTCTGCCATTGGTACCACCAGCCTAAGCAGCCAACATTCAAGATCAAATCAAAACCATGAGGTTATGGTTTGGCTACCACTTCACTCTGATGGCTTCCAATGCTGGACATCACCTGTCATCACCGGCAACAACTTGAGTTACTAAAGCCAAAACCAAGATATCACTTTGTTTAAAAATATTTACACTTTCAAGCATTAGGTGTATCCTAATTGGGGCTGGCTTTATAGTCATTTCCTTAATAATGCAGAAATAGATATACCTGTTATAACTTGGAGGATGATGAAGTCATGGTAGCAATAATAACAATAACATAGTAAGAGTCAGAGTTTATTGAGACCTTACTGTGTGCCAGGTACCATGCTTTCCAAAGGGTTATGACTTTTCATCTTTACATCAGGCAAGATAGGTATTAATATTCCTCTATGTAAGTGAGGAAACCTAGACTCAGAGGTGCTATATGATCCAAAGCCACGTAGCTAGAAAATGTGAGGCCTGGATTTGAACCCAGGTCCAGCTGCCTCTCAAGTATTTGTTTTTAGTTCCTTATCAGCCCTGCTTCAGAAGCAGAGAACTTACTTTTAGAACCTTTAGCTAGACAGAGTCCAGAACAAGATGACCTGCTTAATCTGAGACTTCTTGGGTAAAAGCTGGATGCCTACGTACAACTTTATGTTGTGAGTTTGCAAGAAAACAGAGAAAGGGGTCATTTCCTGCCCTGGGAACAAACTCGGGCTGTGTGTGCATGTGCGTGAGGGTGAAAGGTGGTTTATTGGGCAGGGACTCAGACGTGGTGAGCAGCCAGGGGGCCAGGATGACCTTGACTGGAGAAGCAGAGAGCTTCCTGTGGCGAACAACACCCGCTAAGGCCACAACAGCAGCCGCAGGGGCTGGGATGCCTGGGCAGGAAGGATTCCATCTCTCCAGGCTGTCACAGAGAAATAAAGAAAACGACAACAACCCTGGGGTCATACCAGGTAATGAAGCAGAGCGCAATTATGGAATAGGAACAATCATAGCTACCATTTACTCTGCTTGCTGAGTGTATTATTCTAAGTGCTTTCCATGTATTAACTCATCAAATACGCACTTTATGGCTAGAAAGTAAGTGCTGAGCACAGTGTCCTTTTATGGGTGAGGAAACTGAGTCACAAAGAAGTTAAGCCATTGGCTCAAATCACACAAGTAGAGAATTGGAGAGCAGGATTTAAGCCCAGGCCGCCTGCCTTCAGAGAGAACATCCTTTGCCACCATTCTGTCCAGCCTCTGAGGGAAGTGGGCGCGCATGACGCTGGCAGTAGAAGGAACCACCAAACAAGAGCAGGACGAAGGAGACAATGGGTATCAGAGCAACACTGAGTTGAATTTCATCTCACAGGCTTGCCAAGGACCTGCTCACACACCGATGGTGGTGGCAACGGCTTAATGGAAAAACTGCAAGGGCCTTGGAATCTGGATATCATGTTACAATCTGTACCCTGTGGGTTAAGTATAACAGGTCATCCCCATCATAGGTGCTAAACCTGAACTGATGATCTCTATGCCCAAGAGGTACTTTGTCCGATTTCTCAATTTCTATCAAAGCTATGCTGGGAGGCCCCTTGGCTCTTTGCTTTCCTTTATTATTGATATCCATCAAGTTCTCTCATTCCTCTCTTAGAAATTTTACCATCTCTGCTGAGCCCAGGCCTCTGGTGCTGCACCTGGATTCAGAGTGAAGCCTCACAAGCCATCCTGTCTCTTCCTTCCAAGCTGAACCAAATGCCTCCACCAGGTGACTCTCCCAGTGTGGCCGGAAATATTGGAAACAACGGTCAGGGACAAACCCGGAGAGCTCTGTTCTGTTCTAGCTCTGCCACTGGATAAGTGACACTGGCAGTCACTTCCATCCTCTGGACCTTCAGATTCCACAATTATAAAACAAGTTGGAGTTGGTGCTCGCGAAGGTTCCTTCCAGCGCTGTAATTATGTGAATGCATGAATGAGTCAATTCCTTGCTTACATACTTGCCCGCGGATTTCTGTTTGAACTTTTAAACTTGGTGCTCTATAAAAAGTTTCTCACGCCATTTTTCAAGAGAGTCATTCCTCCTATCATCCATATTCATTTCCAAATCCCGCTATTCTTGCTTCCCAGGCAGTCCAATTGCACCCTTTTCATAGCTTAAAACTTAGACCATCACTAAGGTGTTGCTCAAGAACCGTATCTTTTATTGACAGCTTCCCTGAGTGACTTCAGGCTGCAATATTTTAATTCTACATAAAATATATGGGCTCTGAAACCAGGCTGCCTGGATTCAGATCCTGGTTCTGCTATTTACTAGCTGCTAGTTAGCTAACCTCTCTGCCTCACTTTCACCACATGTGAAATGGGACCATAATAATGACTATTTGGCAAGATTGTTGTGAGAGTTAATATATATGTTAATATATGTAAAACATGTAGAACAATTTCAGATGCATAGTAAATGCTATGAAAATATCATCTATTGTTATTATTACAACTACATTTCACACACTTTAAAAAAAATCATAGTTAAATTGTTTCATGCCTATCTCCCCAAGGAAATAGCAAGGCTCTTCACTATTTTCTATTTTTTCTCATGTCCTGGCCAACAATTGGTTCTTAATAAATGCTTTGAATGAATGTATGAATTAAGTAAATGAGTGAATAAGTGCATGAGTCACCATCTAGCCTGAACAGGAGGCAGAAGCAGGTATAAAGACCAATCCTATATAATAAAAGGCTAATATGCAAATCGACCAAACAGCAGAATGACTGGTCGCTATGGCACACACTGACCACCAGGAGGCAGAGGCTCAATGCAGGAGTTGCCCTCTGGTGGTCAGTGCACTCCCACAGGGGGAGTGCTGCTCAGCCAGAGGCTGAGCTCATGGCTGGTGAGTGCAGCAGCCATGGCAGGAGCCTCGCCTGCTTCCGTGGCAGTGCTAAGAATGTCTGACTGCCGGCTTAGGCCCGCTCCCCAGGGGGCTCCCAGACTTTGAGAGGGTGCAGGCCAGGCTAAAGAATACCCCCCTGAGTGCACGAACTTTGCACCCTAGGCCTCTAGTTTTATATAATTCTGAAGGAAAGAGGTCAAACACCAGACTTCTTGCATGTACCTGCTAATTTGTTTTTGTTTTGTTAATCCTCACGAGGACATTTTCTCATTGATTTTTAGAGAGAGTGGAAGGAAGGGGGAGAGACAGAGAGAGGAATATTGGTGTGAGAGAGACACATCAATTGGTTGCCTCCCACATGGAGATCAAGCCTGCAAGGGAGGCACATGCCCTTGCCAGAAATGAACTTGTGACTCTTCAGCCACGGACCAATGCTCTATGCATGCACTGAGCCAAACTGGCTAGGGCTACCTGATGACAATTTACTCTATTTCTAAGAGTGGCTATGGTGTTGTAACTTGTTTTGCAGGATAATACTGGATCAGGAAAAACAAAATGAGCATACAAATCAGTCCAATATTGATCTATATCCATGGGAATGGTCCACTTTTAGGAGGAATTTGTTCACAGGAGGTGTCTAACCATGACTCTCAGCATGGATAGTATAGCTCCTCAGACAGAAGAACCACCTTTACTCACTGTGATCAACCATCGGATGGGAAAACAAGAACGCACAGCAGGGATTTTAAAATTACCTCTCTTGACTATCTGACATAGTTTAACAACATGCATGAAAAAAGACATGTTTTTCTTTACCACCAAATGCCTAATTTTAAAATCCAGAAGTTTGTTTCAGGCCAGCAAGGGCCCCCTTTTCACTGTGGGGAACATGGAGGGTGAAGCATGGAGGATTTGGGGTGGGAAGGGAACTCAGTGCATCTACACCACAGCTCTTTTTCTAAACCAGCGGTTCTCAACCTGTGGTTGCGACCCCTTTGGTGGTTGAAGGACCCTTTCACAGGGGTCGCCTAAGACCATCCTGCATATCAGATATTTACATTATGATTCATAACAGTAGCAACATTACAGTTATGAAGTAGCAACGAAAATAATTTTATGGTTGGGTCACAACATGAGGAACTGTATTTAAAGGGCCAGAAGGTTGAGAACCAAACAGACACCTGGAGGCAGCCAGTGGGGACCTACAGTGATACAACCCAACTGGAAACCACTTTGTTGGCAAATGAAGAACTTTATGATATGAACAAACATAATAAAGACCCTGTAGCTTTAGCCACTGGCTTCTCCTTAATGTCATAGTTTCTTTCTGAATCTTTATAACCAAATTTTAAGAGCTGGGGATGAAGATTTCTAATGAATTTCCTGGCACTATAAAACTCAATGCATAATAAAATGAAACCCTTTGAAAATGTATGAGACCCATTATGTCAAGGAGAAGTTATTATAGGAAAGGGGAGAAAGTAAAAAATGTGTGTAGAATAAAATAATAAAAATTTCCCATTTCATTAACTTATCTTTTTTCCTCTTTTTTTATTGTAAAGTTCTAAATATGGTCAAGATAAGTGTGTTTATTTTGCTTTGAACAACCTCACTACTATACCAAAGGGGCATTTCACGCATGCTAGGCAATAGAAATTTCCTGTAAAGCAACCAGGATTCCTAAGAATGTCTCTGGCAGGAAAATTTCCCATAGTTTTGTTGAATTTCTCACCACTAAGTCGAACCAAATGTCAATGCCTAGTTGAACAGGAAGAAGGTCATGGCAGCAAATATTGCATTCCTTTAAAGGTGAGATGACATATGTATTGTGTTTTTCAGACCAGGCATGGCTTCATAAGCCACTTCCTGTTTGTAAGTTGACCTCACAGGAGATCCAGACCAAAGTACACTGCAGCGGCAGCAGGGTGGTGGGAAGCTTGTTGTTGCCCCATGCCTTAGTACAGCCTTGGAAGAGAAGTGAGGTCTAGAGCCATAGAATGGCCTGGTTACACTTCCTGAGTGAAATGGCAAAACTTCAAAGCAATATGTACACGAAGTCTGGAAATACAACTATTTTCTCAATAGCTGATCACAGGGAAGATGTGATTATCCAATGGATCTACTTATTAAGTGGGATGATCAATGGGCCAGTACCTAAGCTGTCCTAACAAACAAGGTCATTGATTTCATCCTGGTCTCTCCTGGATTAAGACATATCTCAAAAGCAAAGCAAAACAGCCCCCCTTCTGCTCCCCACCCAAACAAACAAACAAAACAGAAACAACTCTAATGCCCCATTCTCCAGAATGGTAGGGAGCATGACAAGCCATCAGAGAAGGACACAGATTTCCACTTGGACCAGTATAGAACACATTCACAAATGCTTACTGAGCTCTTTGCTGGGTGCTTGGGCTACCAGTGGTCGGCGAACTCATTAGTCAACAGAGCCAAATATCAACAGTACAATGATTGAAATTTCTTTTGAGAGCCAAATTTTTTAAACTTAAACTATATAGGTAGGTACATTGTTATTAACTTAATTAGGGTACTCCTAAGGCTTAGGAAGAGCCACACTCAAGGGGCCAAAGAGCCGCATGTGGCTCGAGAGCTGCATGGGGCTCAAGAGCCGCAGTTTTCCAACCACGGGCTAGACAAATAAATAAGACACAAATTCTGCTCCAAAGGAGCTGATAGTCAGGAAGATAAGCCTTCACATCTCCAATGGAACACGCATGGCCAGCTAGGACTTCAGATTCATAGCAGAGAAATTTTCTCCTTTTTACAGAAGATTTTTAAAATGTCTTTCACCTGCTGTGATTCTCATGAGATAGTTTGATACTTTATGTCTCTGGGATAAAAGTATTTTTGTGCTATGTATGGCTGTCCTGTTCAAACCTCACATATTTAATGAAAAAGAATTCATTTCCAGGCTAGAATGAGTACATATAAGTTGTGTGTTTTTTTTCTCAACTGAACTTTTCACAAGCACTGAGTAGACTCTGAATCCTGGAAACAGTAGAATGTGATGGCAAGAATTTGGCAACTGTTTGGAAAAAATCAACTGAGCTTTAACTTAGCATTTTATTGCCTCCTCACAAAATGAACCCCGAAGAGATAGAGACATATAAACTTAGTGGTTTATAGCATTCAAAATATTTTCTGTTTCTCTACAGTGTATTTGTTTTGCTTTAATGTTTTGAACCATTACTTGACCCATAAGGACTTGAAGTATAAATGTTTCCAAAACACGAAATTCCTCTAGCTGGGGGAACAAAAAAGAGAATAATTATAAAACTTCCTGAAGAGGACTCTTATTAGTTTAATTCCCCCTCTAGACTGTGAGCAACTTGAGCGGATGGGGGGAATGCCCTACTCATTTTTGTCTCTCTGCATCTACTTCAGGGCCTGGGATATGGAATATTCTCAAGAAAGGTTTATTGAACGAAGGTATGAATGATGGATGGATGAATGTTGAGGTCTTGAAGAAGGAGGTAATATGCAAATAAAGAAAGGGTTGAGGAGGGAGAGGCATTCATACAGTCTGGGAAGTATAGGAGGGAGTGTGTGTGAGGAATGGTGGCAAGTGACATTGGGATAGTTGAATGGGGAAGGTGTGGTGGCAGAGGAGCCTGTGGAGAGGCTCCAGCCCCATTGGGAAAGACAATGCCTTCCATGGCACTGTGACTGCCAGTTTACCATTTCCATCTTTTCTTTTATTTAGTTTTTTAAAAAAATATGTTTTTACTGACTTTTTAGAAAGAGAGAGGTTGAGAGAGAAAGAGAGAGAGAAACATGGATGTGAGAGAAACATTGATGAGCCGCCCCCTGCATGTGTCCTGGCATGTGCCCTGACCTCTTGGTGCCTGGGATGATGCCCAACCAACTAAGCCACACCGGCCAGGGCTCTTCTATTTCATTTTTAAAGGTCACCCTAGTTCAGCTCCATTAATAGGCCCCTATATTAATTTATGGGTACAAAAAGTTTGCCTTTTGGGCCACCACGTACAGCTGGGCAGGCTGAGTATCCTCCATGGTCTAATGCAGGGGTCCTCAAACTTTTTAAACAGGGGGCCAGTTCACTGTCCCTCAGACCGTTGGAAGGCCAGACTATAGTTTAAAAAACAAACTATGAACAAATTCCTATGCACACTGCACATATCTTATTTGAAGTAAAAAAACAAAACAGGAACAAATACAATATTTGTATTTGCCTGTGGCCCACGGGCCGTAGTTTGAGGACCCCTGGTCTAATGACTCTTCCATTTCCTTCAACGAAGGCTACATTGCAAAACATATTGCAGGTTTCGTGTACGTGTGTTGCTTCCACGTTCCAATCCTTGCTTATCAAAGGTTACATACTTTGAACCATTCAAAACTGAATGAGGTTCTGATGTTGGAATGCTTGGATTCAAATCCTGGCCCCACCACTGTGTGATCTTGTGCAAGCTACTTAGCTTCTCTGTGCCTCCCTTTCCTAGCTGTAAAACAGGAGGAATTAGAACTCCCACCTTAAAGGGTTGATGTAAGGAATAATTGAAATAATCTATGTAAAGTGCTTAGCACAGCGATTGGAACATACGGAGTGGTCGTAGGTGGTAGCAATTAGGCTGGTAAAATAATTATTATTGCTAGCACTCAACTTCCAGGTTGGGCCTGCTAGACAAAACTCCTCCTGAGCCCCTACAGCTGGGATGGCCCATCCAGGGCTCACCCCTTTCCATTGAGCAGGCAGACATCCACATTCTTCTCAGGCTGTTCCTTCCATGTCGGCTAAGCTGATATATCACAAACATACACATACTCTACATGCACACACACACTTCCCTTCATTCCAGGAATTGTCAGCAACAATGTTATAAAATTAAGATCTTGGTTGGGCTCCCCGCCCTGTCTCTTTTTACAGTCAAGTCTATTCAAAGATAACTGTTAGATTTGAGAGGAAAATGGAAACTATAAGACCCAGGGGCATTTCATAGGTAACAGCAACAGAACTCTGGGAAGTAACAATGGTTTGTAGTAAACAGTGACCACCATAAAAGATACAGAAGCCAAGTTTTGCTGATGTTTTTAGTTGTTGTGGGTGTGTACATGTGTCAGATTGTGAATGGGGTGAGGAATATGTTAGATCTGGAAAAGGACATGGAAATCAATGGCCGAGTTGGTGGTGGGAGTCTAGGCTCAAGTGGGCAATTAGGGAAAACCTACTGGAAAGTTGAAGACCAGGGTCCAACAATGAGTAAGATGAGGGATTCACATTGTTATTGAGCATGTGCTGGGATCTGTTAGATGCAGGGAATCAGTAGAGAACCTGGGTCCCTACTATCATGAAGCTTATGGTCTAATGTAAACAAAATAACATTCTTAGTGAGAAGTCGTACCCTAGAAGTAGACACAAAATATCATGGAGGTTACATGGTGTGTGTGATCAGATAAAATATTTTGGAGAAAACTTGGTGCTTTCTGGAAACAGCAATTAGATCAGTATGGCTGAGGTGCATTATGGGAGTGGAGGGTAGAGAGGTAAACAGGGGCAATATTGTGATAAAGTTCTTAGGATCAAAGGTTAAGGATTTGTTCTTTATTTTGAGGGTACTCTGCAGTGAGAGAGTTAAATATTACTCCTCTCAAGGACTGGAATCCAGGGAGGGAAATTGGGTGGCCATTTTCTTGAAAACAATATCATATATGTGAAGAAAACTCAGTAGAGAATATTTATTTATTTGTTGTCATGGGAGATGAAGGACTGTCCCTCCCAATAGTTGGGCATTCTCCAAGAGGAGTGAACATCTTCACCTAGCACCCTCTCCCTCTTCAGAGTGGACCTGGGGTAGACTATATGTTTGCTGTGGGTGAATTTTCATAAAGCTGTAAAGAAGAAAAGGAAACCTATCATTTATTAGCTTCCTGTAGCCATGTTCAAATTCCTAAGCCTGGCCTTTAAGGCCATCCAACCTCTTCCACCTGAACACATACTGCTCCCCTGCATGGTTCCTTCCTTCCAGTATAACAAGTCTCAGAACATGTCATGTAATCCCTGCTTTGGTGCCTCTGATCCTGTCCTTCTTTAAAGGCTTAACCTTTCTCAGACTCAGTTTTCTCTTTCATAAATTGGGAATAATAATGCCTTATTCAAGATGTTATGTGGATCATGTATCTGAAAGTAATTAACATAGTGCCTGACATAAAAACATCACTTAACAAATGTGAGCAGCTGCCTGACTCAAATTCTAGATCCTCCACATGTCACAATCTTCAAGACTCAAATGTTTTCAGGACTGGGTATGTGATGAGTGGTGGGGAAAGGAGCAAACTAGAAAGGGCATGCCCTGCTTTGAGGCAATGAACATGCAAAGAAACAAAAATGAGAACTATAAAAACAAAAATGAAAACAAATAAAAATACCATGTCTGAAAACTCATTTGGCTTACCTCCATCCCTTTGAAATTGCTTTGACTTTTGCCTCTTTATTTTAGATTGTAAATATACCTTCATATAAAATTCTCTTTCATCCACCATCTCTGACACTTATTTTTTACTTACTTCATATTACTGATATTTCAATGTGATCTTTTGGATTTTCAGAATTGTTATAATAATTAAGTCAAGTTACATATATAAAGTGTCTAGTGCCTGGCACATAAATTTTAGCTTTATTGTTTTTAATAATGATAATAATGATGTGATGGTTCTCTTAGATTTAGAGACGAAGTCTCTAAGAGCTCCAGGAGTCTCTTTCCTATTTATTGACTTAGTGAAGAATAATAACAATAAATGATGGCCACTACTTATTGAGTGATTAACCACATGCCAGAATCTGTTCATGATAATCATTGAGGTAGACACTATTTGTATCATATCTACTGTAGACATGAGGAAACTGAGGCATCAGAAAATAATAACTAGCCAAGTTATACAGTTGGGAAGTAGCAGAGTCAGCATTGGAACCAGTTGGGCTGGCCCCACAGCTCCTGTACTGAACATTGTACTCAACCTCCAACCAACTTCTATTCATCCTTTTGAAGGCCCGAGTCATAAGTTACTTCCTCGTCAACTTTCCATACAGAATTAGTTGAGTTACTCCATCTTCTATATTCCCGTAGTTCTTAGACTACACCTCCCCTATAGCAATGATCACAGTGAACATTTTTTTTTTAATGTGTGTGTTTATCTGTATGTGGTTTTTCTAAGGGAAAATGTCTAAATTACTCACTGTTGTATACATAGCAGAGGGCTTGGCACATATCTGATAGACAAAAATTTGTGTTGAGATTTAATTGAACCAGTGGGACCTCAGTTAAATTTGATGTTCATGATGATGGTGGCTGTAAGAGTTGGGATATGGTTGAATGTAAATTTCAAATGATAGAAACTATAGTGATAAGCTATTGGATGCTTGTGCTATATATGGGTTTTGTAATATTTTTGTTGTTCTTTTCTGAGTTGAAGTAGCTAAAATGACTCCTACCTAATATGTCTCATTTAACCAGAGCTCCCAAGTCCTTTTTGGCTACCTGTTTTTACACCCCATCCCTTCAGAGAAGTTCCAGTTCATGGTCAATGTGATGACCCAGTGAAAGCCACAGAAGAAACAAAGGATGTACTGAAACCTATACCACTTAGCAATAATGATTAATATTTCACCAGAGATTACACAAACAAGCTGAAAGAATGAATGGAGTTTCAGCCCCACCCCAACATGAGCCAAGGATCCATATTTTATTATAACAATGTCTTCCATTTGTATACTGTTTTAATTTATAATCCCCTCCCTTCCATTAATTTCACCTGATTCTTATTTCAACAGCTCACTTGAGTAGGCAGGAGAAGCTGAAGGAGAGGGAGAGACTTGCCTAACATACATGGCCAGTGAAAGATAGAATCAGGAGGAGGACCTGTTTTCCACACAGCATTTGCACAACATGCCAGGCGAGATGGTCAGAATAACTAATTCGATATTATTGGGAGATTCCTGTCTCCAGAGGACCCAGATCTGGACTCTTCAGGACTATGGAGACAGGGAAGATTTTGCAGATGATTGAAAATGGAAGCACTGAGGTTTGAACCAAGGAACAACATGCTGAGGATCAAAAAGAAAAAAGATGGAGGATATGAGTTTAGGGGTGAAGAGATATACTGGGTGATGGAGACCAAAAAAAAGAAGCTCTATCATAGCAGGAGGTCACATGTTACATTTTACAGGATAACAACATTTAAAACGTATTCTGCTTCCAACGAAGAGATAAACATGCTTGAGGCTAGAGGGAGTTTCAATCAGAGTGAATTGCCTTGTCAAACTATATTACTTTAATGTTCATATGTGCTTTTAAAGAAGTCTTATTTTGTTTATGTTGTTATAATCTCACTAAAAGATACATCAGATTCCTGTGTTCTCCATCTCAGCCTCCTGTTCCTACCTACTGTCTGCCCTACAGGAATGTGGAGAAGTCCAGAGCAGGAAATGATTAGAATGTCTTCTTTGATGTTGGCACACAAGCTTGCTTTGTGCTTCCTCATGCCAGGTCCCTCTGGTTCCTGCAGCCTCTGTGGGCTCTGGTCTCAGATACTCTTCCTGTGGACCATCCTCCTGGTCTTAGGGGCCAGGCCTGCTCTGAGTCTTGGCTTGTTCTGACTCCCCTTTGTCTGTTGGCTTCTCCTCTGCCCACTGCTGACCACAGGGCTCAAGCTAAACTGGCCCGTGGCCACATCTGCTTGCTGCCAGCTGACTGGTGCTGACAGGCCTCTGATGTACATCTACTTTCTCAAGAATGTGTGACCATACCAGAAGGCATTTGAAATAGGGTGGCATCTGCTCTATTTGGGAATATCAACTGATAGGTTCATGTTCATAAAGATGCAGTTCATGTCCATGAGCTCTTGATGGTGTGTCAGAGGAGGAGGGGTGGCGAGGAAGGGAGAGAGGGAGCAAGGGGGAGAAAGAGAGAGAGAGAGAGAGAGAGAGAGAGAGAGAGAGAGAGAGAGAGAGAGTTAATTCCAGGCATCTGCAAATGAAAAACAAGGCAGAGACATAGGGAATTCCAAACTACAGCTTACAGCTGAAGGCACTGCAGTTTGGGCAGCTGAATCTCATTAAAAAATCACGAGAAAGCTCTGTATTCCTGCCATTGTGATGAAGAGGAAAAGCAAATCTCTGAGGATTTCACAAAGAAAACATTTTGTGACCAGAAGGCTTAAAGTTCTGTAAAATCTCATGCAAATGGAACCGTTTGATTGGCTCCCTGAAAGCCCATGATGGACACTTTAGTATAGCCCTCACCTAGGGAGGCCCCAAAGGGAAATACCTCTCCCCTCAGCCAGGGAGCATCTGCAGGAGGAAGGCAAAGCCAGGTGCGCCCCACCCCCACCCCAGCTGATGCAAGACCAAAAGGCTTGATGTGTTAGGAGTACAAAAAAAAACAACAGTCTTTATAGTCACAGCCTGTCATTTAAAAAATCATTAAATGTCGACAGACAAGGCAGAATCTTACAGGTCTCAATGCTTTTCCTCCAAATTTTCACTTTAAATTGTCTCTGGATCTTAAAATTAAAATGTAAGCTAAAATTTTAAATTAAATTAAGTAATCAATATTATCCTAAAATTAAAATTTAAGTCATTCTCAGCAATAAAATAAAGATTAATAAAAAATGTTCCTGATAGCTGTTTTGAGGGACTGAGGAGGCATCATCTCTTTAGGAACAAGAGAGATATTTTCATAGGCTTCATAGTGTGATGAAAAGGCCAGATTTATCTCACATAAAAGCAACAGGTTCACATTTTATTTTCATAATACAAAATGCATGTAGATCTCAAAAAAGAGACCTTTTTCTAGGGCAGTTTTAAAGGCTCTGTGAATATTTATATTTTATTTTTGCACATACCCAGTTCTATGTTTAGAATACTTTGGGCCAATAAACTCCAGGGAACATCCAGAAAACAGAATTAGAAAGACTGAGAGTTGAGGGGGAACCTTCTGCATTTTTCAGTCTGAATGGATGAAGGCTGAAGGCAGACAGAACTGATGTTTATGAACACAAGTGACAGGGCAAGGTGAGCACACCAAGGACCCTCCTCAAAGATGAATCAAAGACAGCTTTTGCACAAATGAAAGAAATAATGAAGTCAGCTGTGCTAGAGATTCTATAGAAACTGTTATTCAGAGAGATGTTTCAATTAGAAAATAAAAATATAGGTTGAAGAGGGTGATGCATTTAATAAACTAATTATTGTGGGATTCTGGGAATGCCTCCTGGACAGCAGCCTTGTCTTTCAAACTATCATTTCTAGTTGTCATTTTAAGGTCAAGTTACTTGGTTAGAGAGACAGTCAAGGCCTGTGTGTGGTTTGACCGATAATAGCAATTCTTTGGTTTATGAGAATGATGGTCTTGGCAAGTGGTCATCTGCCTCCTGTAAGGTAAGGGGGTCCACACTCCTTAAATGAACAGCAAGTATAAAAAATACAAGACATGGGGCTTTCTTCATTATCATAACTTGAATACACAAGACCAGTGTGGGGCTGGCTCAGCAGTAGCATCATGGGAATTCAGTACGTCACCAGAATTTCATTAAGGCAGTTTGTGCCTAACGTACAATTTCATTTTGTAGCTTCCCTGAAGTCAGGCTTCTCACAATACTTCCTTTCCTATAAAGTACTTGAGATGAACACCAAATTGATGACAGAGGAGAGTAGCCCTGGAATATCTATTTCACTTCAAGACATTTCCTCTGTCTCTTTGCACCATTCCTTCCCTCTTGCTCTCCCTACTTCCTTCTCCCTTACCTCATATAGGCATAGGGATGATAAAGGGCACTGCAGGACATTGGCCTGAAATAATTCTGAGGTCCCATCAGGATCCAACACTGGGTCACCTCACTGGCCTGTAACACCTGCGTTCTTCCCAGCGAGTGACTAGTTATGGGCTCCAGCAAGGGCATGTGAAAGCACCGACCAAGAATCCAGTGGGGTTCCAGTAACCCACAACCCCTCTCTGTGCTCTGTAGTCTATCTTGGCTGGAAGCCTATCCATTGAGCAATGAAGGACAACCGAATCTTCCTCAGAAATGAAGAAGGGAAACCACTCATCTGTACATCCCAGCTGGGTCCAGTCTGAAAGTGAGGGCCAACGTCTAGGTAGATCCCCTTCTTTTATTCTTACTTTTTAAAATTATCTTTATTGTTGAAAGTATTACAGATGTCCCCTCTTTCCCCCCCATTAACCCTCTCCAACACCCTCTTATTTTAGATGATCTTTTTATTGATTGGGGGAGGGTTGGCTATAGAAGAATCATATAAAATAACTTCCTCCCTCTCTCTCTCTCCAAAAATTGACCATTAAATTTCAAATGGGTATATAAGTCTCTGTCTCTTCAAGTGTGTACTGAAATAAAACAAAAGGACTTGCTCAAGGAGACAGCAGTAAGCTCATTTGATGGAAAGTAAAAACACTTTGAAGTTTTTCCCTCATAAGTCTTGGTGTACTGAATTCAATGCAGTTCTCTTCTCAAACCACCGTAAGCATTTGTTTTTAATAAGTCTTACTTTGTAGTAAACAATTCAACAAAGGACCTCAGAACTGTTTCTGACCGGCAAAATAAGTGCAGATTCCAGATGTTTCTCATTTTTCCATGTCACTAATTCAAACTCAGGAAGCTCTTGTTTATTGGACATTTATTTAATCCTAATGTTTTACATACCTCTCTTCCCAGAATCTCCTTTCCCATCTCTCCATCCCGTCTTTCACCAAAGCCATCTGTGGGGTAACTTGTCATAGATGGAATTGGACCTTTCCAGCATAGTCTCTTGCAGAAATATTTAAACTTATGTCAAACTGAGATTTCATAATGATATATAACTTTTATCTATTTATATTAGCATTAATATAAAAAGGTAGGGAATTTTCCTTCTTCTGAAATCATTAAAAATTGAATACATGTCTTTCTTTTCCTTCCTTTCTTCCTTCCTTCCTTCTTTCCTTCCTTCCTTCCTACCTTCCTTCCTTCCTTCCTTCCTTCCTTCCTTCCTTCCTTCCTTTCTTTCTGTAAATTGAATAGAGGTTAAAGAGGCAAATCACCTTTCAAGGTCCTATTTAGGTCCTGCACGTGGTCATCCAGCTAGCCTTTTGGATTTCTCTCCAAAGGCTCATGGGTATTAGAGAAACTACTAGCAGACACCACTCTATGCTCTCCTAGCCCTACAGATGGTCTATACATGATAGATTTCCATACTTTATCATGTAACTCTTCTACGTGACCCCATTCTGAAGTTCCAGCAGTGACCAAGGAACTAAGAGAGCAGAGAACAGGGAGCTAACAACAGTAAATCTTCATGGAAGATAGAATGTAACAGTGGTGGACTATGCAAGGGAAGGACACTGGATCTCTACCCTATATGCTTGTTTTTAATGCGATAAGGTCTGATGTGACATTTTTGAATTTATAATTCTACTAATAAAATTATCTTTAATAATGGTGAATATTTATTGAGCCAGGCACTGTGCTAAGTGCTCCTGGATTATCTTCATTCTTTCTTACAATATTAACAAGTAGATTGTATGATCTCCATTTTAAAAATGAAAAACTGAGTCTTCAAGACCCTGATAACTATTTGCTCAAGAAACAAGCAGGTTATAGAGAATTAATCTTGTACATCTTTGCAAATAAAAGCTATTTTAAGCAAAGACATTTTGCAGGCGGCATTTAGCAATCATTTTAGAATGACAGCATCCTTGTATATATTCTTTTTAAGTTTAGCAGATAATTCCCAGGGTTACACCAAATCATAGTAAAGTTGGTGGTGAAGTGGCTGCTAGGCTGGCTTCCAGAATTACAGATGCTGAATATTGTAGAGACCTCAAACATAGTTAAGGACTAGAGAACAAGAGCTCCTTCTGGGCAACATAATTTTTTTTTTTTTTTTTTTTTGCAAATGACTTCAGAGGCGACAATTCAATACTTCCAGATCACATAAAAATATTGATTTCACTTGTGAAGAAAATGTTTCATGGATATCAGGTTTAAAAGCTAAAAAGAGATTCAGGTGAGCTAATTAATTGACACCTTCTACCAAATGCCCAGTTTTGATAGAGTCCCATATTAGGTAACAGTTAAGTTGTAATGGTTTTGTGAAGCAAACTTTAGCTTGCTAAATGAGAAACGGATAAACCTGTAGGAGGGAGCAAAAGGGTAAGGGAGAAAATAAAGAAAGAGGAAGCATCAAATAACCCATCAGAGTCCATCAATCCCTAGGAGACATTTTCTGCTTCTTTGGTCCATGAAGACTATTTAAAACAGTGGTTCTCACATTTGTGTATACACCAGCATCATCTAGAAGTTTTGTTAAAGCACAAGGGAGGACCTGAGAATTTGTATTTATGGCAAGTTCCTAGGCGGTGCAGATGCCATTGGTCTGGGGACCACACTTTCAGAACAACTCCTCTAAAATAATTGTAGAGTCTGTTGGCTCTCCCCCACTTTAAAGTCTAGATATTTGTTCAAAACTGACACTATCTTTGGATTGTCTAAATTTGTGTTCTTTTGAAGCAAGGATTATAGGTTCACATTTAATACTTACCTGATAAAATTTGGCAAGTTCCCAACCAAAAGAAGCTTCATGAGAAAAAAAAAAGATGGGAAGACAGTTAAGAGAAAGATAAAAGGCAATCAAGAAAGGAAATATAAATTACTCTATCATAATTAACATTAACTTTCGACAGAGTAAACACCATTATCCCAACAATGTATGAGGTGCATTTTCTACATCACTTCTTATTAATAACTTAAATTTTTAGGTAAAGAAGATGCAATTGGATCAACATAGGGATTAGTAAAAAAGGAAATTTCATGATTTACAATAAATTCTATTGAATAGAAAGTGATAATAATATCAAAGTTACAAGTAAATATCCTAAACAATGTTAATGGATGTTTATTTTGACCCAAGAACTGCTCACCTATTACTATTTTGAGTAACCAAGCATTACAATTTTTTTTCATTCTGAAGTCTGCCTCCTAAAGCAATGAAGTAGTCTATTTCTTCCTTCCTTCCTTCCTTCCTTCCTTCCTTCCTTTCTTTCTTTCTTTCTTTCTTTCTTTCTTTCTTTCTTTCTTTCTTTCTTTCTTTCTTTCTCTTTTTTGGATTACCAAGTAATATGGGGAAATTATGAGGACAATAAAGAAGTGTCTGAGAGACACATATGTTTGTGAGGATAAGGAGTATGGAGATAAGGCCTTTCCAGTAAAACCCCTTTCTTAGTATTTTACCAGTATTTTCAAGTAAGGAAGTGACTACAATGTTTTCCTTTGGTGAGGGAGTCTGTTCATATCAGAGCTGGTTCCTTCACCTCAGCCTTCAGGTTCCCCATCACATCAAGCTCAGTGGACTTAGGGATCCACAGGGGTAATGTTTTCATACTTTTTCACCTTCAACTGATTCTGGCCAGTTTACCCCAAACAGTAGGACCATGCCCAGACACATCTGTGGGCAGCCCAGCTCTTCTGGCTTTGCAGCCTGCTGTTGGCAATGTAGAGGTTGTTTCCAGTATGTGCCATTTCTCGGTCCCCTCATCCCACTCCCATATATGGACAAAGACAGTGGTCAGTCATTTCTGGAGCTTCAACACTCGCTCCGTTTCTCCTCCTACCACACCCATTTCTGAATTCAAGCTGATTACAGTTCATGCTTCTGCTCCTCCAAATCACTCTGATACGGCCCACAGAGTTCTGACTTGTAAATGTAAAAAAATCGAGCTTGGCCTCTCAGCCTACCATTCTCCTAATGCCTAAGTCAGTAGAGAGTTTCCTGCAGACAAGAGTGGGCTTAGAAAATTTCTCAAAGTCAAGGCTTGTGAAAGACCACATCACCTTCGTTAACTAAATACACCCTGCAACACTTTTATTCCAGGAAAGACATGATGAACTCATAGCTCTGTTGCCAAGTGCTTTCTTCTTGCATTTTTATGGCAAGCCAGTGCTTCTCAGCTCAGCAGGGCAAGGTGCCCACAGTCTGGAACTTGTGAACTTGCCTGGGCTAGAAATTCAGGAACTTCGAGACGCTAAACTCATTTCTAGTATAACTAGGTATTTGTGTGTCAGCAAAGCCCGTTTTCCCTTCCCTTTATTGAAAAAAAAATATCAACGGCAAACACTGAGTTTTGAAAGAAGGATTAGATCTAGTTCTTGCCCTGGGAAAATTGCCCCGGAAGTGTTTGCAATAAAGTCTGGCTGCAAAGACCTGCACATATGAAATAGTTAGAAACAATGAAAGAAAGGATCAAGTTTAGCATGAACTATGCACTACAGACCATACAGAGAGTTGGGGACAGCCTTAGAAAAGAAAGGGTTAGGTAAAGATTAAAAGATACATATGATGTATGCATATATGCATAACCTGTAGACACAGACAATGGGGTGGTGAGGGCCTGGCGGGGACGGGGCAGGAGCGGGCTGGAAGAGGTCAATGGGGGAAAAGGAGGACTTATGTAATATTTTCAACAATAAAGATAAAAAATAAAAGATACATATGATTTGTGTAAAAAATGGATAGTTTTTCTCTACGTATTGCTTAGAAAGTGTACTAATTTATACAATTTAATACCACTCACTAAATATCATTGTAAATGTCTCAAACTGATAACCAGTGGTCCAAAAATAACTTTTTTATTCTACCATCACTTTCAATGTTTGTTAAAAAGTTTGAATTAGTTGCCAGCATTAGTTAAGTTTGAAGATTTTACATTAAAAATGTGATTTATATTTTCTCTTTAAAGTTTTTAATAGCTTTCAAAACCTGGCCTATATTTCTGCAGTATAATGATGAACTGAAGCTGAGTAAACCCACACTGTTGGATGGAGCATAAGCTATCCAGTCTCCACCACCTGCACCAATCACTATTGCCTCTCTCACCGAACCTGCTTTGCTCATGTACATCACCTATATGGCCCCTGTGGGCATTTGAACTTGTAATCCCTTCTGTACATTAACAGGGCCTCCTGCATAGGGGGCCAGTGACAAATGCTCCACTCCAACCAATTCAATCAAAACAAGTGATTTTGCCCTCTCGGCCTCCTTTTTGCAAGACAAAGCAACTTAACACAGGAGACAACTTTAAAAAATATATTGTTCTCAGTCTAGAGAGGAAAACATCATGGGCCACACATGCAGAGTTGTGTTCTGATTTTACAAGTGCACGGTGATCATGACTCACAAGGCACATTCTGCAGTGGAGGTTGGCAGGCTGTGTGTGTGTACAAAGCACGGGTGCTCCATGAACTCTTTTGAATTTTGAAGAATATAGCAGCTAAGTTGAGGTTATTTTATTCTTTTCATAAAATTTACCTATTTTACAAAGATGTTTGCGCAGAGTTGTTCTCAAATATTTGAAGTATAGTTAAACCTTTCTGCAAGCAGTCCTGTGTATCCTATAAAGTCTGAGTACTTACTGTGCACCATCAATTTCTTACAGACTGTTCTGAGGAAACGTATAGAGCACCCAGATGATCGGGCAGTATAAGAAGCATGTGCTAGAATTAGAATGAATTTCATGCTCCTATTGGAATAGTCATTTGTCTGTTCACTCAGCCATCCCAAATGTATGCATTTAGCCCAGAGTGCTTTGTCTTGGCCCTTCTATTAACCAACTCTTGAACTTGGGCAGATGCATTAACCTCTCCTGGTTTGGGTTCCTCAGATGAGGGAGTCATTGGCATGATCTGTAGGTTTCCTAAAGTTGGAACATGACATGTTTTCAGACAAAGGGGCCTGGACTAAAGGGAGGCGGATTTGTTCTGACTTAGGTGTTGATCTGCAAGCCTTTGAGTTTAGCTACCTCTGTCCAGCCTGGTCAGTGTGCAGGGCTGGGACTTAGCTTGCAGCCACCAGTAAGATTACTCTGGTTTTTCACATCTGCCTTCCCTTAGGATTGGTCCTGCAGTTCATTAGTCGATTCCCAGAGCTTTCTGGTTGTTAAATACTTCATCGCTGCTGCTCATGATCCCCTAAGAAGTCTTTATTCTCTGTTAGTTCTAATCTCCTCTTACTGGTTTAAAGAATGAGATTTTTACCCTCTCTCTTTAGGGTCATTGGAAGAGTAAGAGGGGCCTACTTGTTACATGCCTTAAGATGGACAAGTTGTAGAAAATGTTATGTAAAATATTTGAGTTTCTTACTGTTTTAAGAAAAAGAGAAGTAAATTCCGTGCTTTTTCTTTTTTTCTATTCAAAGTTTACTTTATCTTAGCAGAGCACAGAGGAAGATTCTATTTTAAAACAGTGCTGGGAAAGAGAACATGAGAGGAGAGGGTACTTTTATTGAATAGGAATCCGGGGGTGGGTAGCTGATTATAACTGAATTATTTAGAGCAGAAGTCAGCCCCTGTAAGGCCGGGGAGATGTTGGCAGTGCTGCCTGACCTGGTCCTGTGGACCTTTATTTTTATTCAAAAAGTAATAGATTCTAATATATTCAAAACAAATTAAAACATATTCTATTATAATTATAATATATTAAAAACATAAGTAAATCCTCCAACTTTCCATTAAGCCAGAGAATTATATAGTTAACGTTTTGAGGTAAATACTTCCAGCCAATATAAATCTATAATAATAAAAGCATAATATACTAATTAGCCAGGATGTCCTTCTGGGCATCCTTCCGGATGACCTTCTGGATGAAGCCGGGGCTGCGAGGGAAGCCCAGGTCCCGGGTGTCAGAGGGACGTCGGTGCCAGCAGGTGGGGGAAGGAAGGCCTACTCTTGCACGAATTTCATGCATTGGGCCTCTAGTATGTATATAATGAACAGTTTTAAAACATGAGATTGTATCATAAATATTCACACACATACATATAAATTAACATACATATATTATGAATATATAAATATATGCATGCTATATATACCATATGCTGTATATATACATGTATACTATATAGATACTTATATACATATGTATGCATATTATAGGTGCATATACACATATGTGCTTATTTGTAAACTATTTCACTTAATATGTTGTAAAAGTTTTTCTACTCCAGTAAATATGCAACTTCAGATGATGTGTAATGACTATATAATTCTCCATTATATTGGCATATAATTTACTTAACCAGTACCCTATAATTGAACATTTTAACTTTTTTTCCTATTATCAGCATGAGGTACTTGGGGAAAAAGATTTTTTAAAGCTGCTGGCAGAATCCCACCAGGCAGAAGAGACAGACATGAATTGTCTTCCACGATAAAGGAGCAGCCATTCTGAGGTTCTGGGGACAGTCAGAAAGAAGGGGTGCTGGGGAGAGTCTGGGTTACAGAGAGCCTGAGATAAGGCAGCTATATATATGTCAGAGGAAAGTAAGTTTCTAAGAAATTCCCAAGGACTTTTAAAACCAGGGCATTTGGCCATCTATTGTGCCATGCTGTGAGGTAATGACACAAAGCTGTAGGATGAACTCTGTAAGTAAAATAAGGGACTTTATGCCACCGGGCAATAGAGTTAGAGGTATAGAGTAGATGTTACTCCTCCAGGAATCCTTGTCAGTGAGGAATGCTGAGCTTTCCTGTACACGTGGGGAGGAGGACTGAGGAGTTTCATTTAAATACTGAAGTATGAATGGCTTCATGAGCCTGGAGTATTTGGATACACCCGGACAGAAAACACAACACTGAAATGAAGATCTTTGCATGTTTGTTGACTAAATTTGAATTTAGAAATGAATTTTCAAATTAGAAGTAAAATTCATGTACTTTTCTAGATCCTTTTTTCATACTTCTCTGGTTCTTGGTGATACATTCAAACAAAACAAGGACAATCATCATCATCACAGCCACCACCAAAAGCATTCCAACTCTGTCCATTCTGGAGACTGAAAACAATAGGATTTCTTCTAAATATTAAAGTAAACCCACAACTACTTTTGAGCAGGAAGCCTACAAGAACATCCCTCTCCTCATTCCATCTGTTTCTGGACCCGGTGGGCTAACCTGATATTGTTCCAACAGCATCTTGATGCCAATAGAGTCCAACTACAGCTGCCCCCAGTGGGTTACAACAGTATTTGGCAAGTTTACACCAAGTATAACTACTTCCGGTAAAGAAGTCATTTCAGCTTGGGGAAAATGTGTAATTTGGCCACTTAATTTGTATTGTTCTGAAAGTTGCCAGACTTGTCCTGCCAGGCATTAGTGTCAAGAACTTTCATCTTCCTTGACTCCACCTCCTCTCTGTGTGCAGAGCAGAACAAAGGGAGGAGGCCCCAAGGCAGCGCCATCCAACCAGCCCACAGAAGTCTGGGTTTTGAATGAATGATGACTTTTGAATTATAGAAACTCTTCCACGGAAGCTTTCACTCAAGACTTCTGTTGACTTTACAAATAGAAACGAATCCAACCTGTGTAGTACCATCAGAAATTAAGTGACATGAGCAGGTCTGCAGTGACTCCTCTCATGAATGACCATTTCCCTGTGGTTTTCATTCTTTACAAATACACACACAGGGGACATGCCCATATATTTTTTCCTATATTCTTATTTTGGAAGCTATCATACATATTGATAAATTTGCTTCTGCACATGACATGGTTCCTGACTTTAGCAAATAGAAACTCTACATGTAAGTGAAGTCACTCTGTAACTAATAGGTGAACGGCTTATGTAAATGTTTGCTTTCCCTTCTGCTTGGAAGGTTGTTGCCCTGGGGCTTTTCAAAGGGGCCCTTGACCCTTCTTTCTAAGGCTGTTGTTCTGCTCTTCAGAGGAAGGTTGTTAATTATATCCTTTAAACCACCTATTATCCTGAGCTGTTGTCCATAATGTCTGTCAGAGTTGTTCCTGGTCCACTCTCCCTCGGACCCCAGAACTCTATGCTCAAAATGGAGGCTGCTTAACCTCCTTCGGTCCCTGCAGGTTGCTCTGTTGTACCTCCTCTATTCTCAAAGGGGCCAATTTCTTTTTCATCTCATCATTTAAAAACTAGAGAGATGTTTGGGCTAAAACAAAGGTTTCTTCCCAAACTCATTATTGTAGAGCAGAAACTGAGGAGCTGAGACAAACTGAAATCATGTAGTGTCTGCCTCAAAGATCAAAGACACCAACGTGAATGCATTTTCTCTCACGCTAATGAGAACACTATCCAGGTTTAGGAATTTACATGTTTAAAAGTGATGACAAATATAAGTACAGTGCAGAGAGAGACTCAATAAAATGGAGTGTAAAACTTGAAGGAAGCTTGTAGAGGGATTAGAGTATAAAGTAATATTGAATAAGTAGCATAAAATAATTGTTTTCATGAAGCAAAGGCTGGTAGAACTTAGGAAATTTACAACTTGCAATTGTAAGTTATTTATCTTGTAGGAATTCTGAAAGTAGAGTTGTTTTTAAGTATTTCTAAGTGTACATTTCTATACAACCTTAATATTGGTGAACAAGCGTGACCATGTCCCTCATTTTCAATAGTCATCAGGATTATCAGAGACCTTCTCATATTCCTTCTTCATCTTCCCGGTTACCTATTTTCACTGAGATACACATTTAACCCAAGTTGTATTGCAACCATTATAGTTTTTATACGATGCCCTAGATCAGTGGTTCTCAACCTTCCTAATGTCGCAATCCTTTAATACAGTTCCTCATGTTGTGATGATCCCCACCCATAAAATTATTTTTGTTGCCACTTCATAACTGTAATTTTGCTACTGTTATGAATCATAATGTAAATATCTGATATGCAGGATGTATTTTGATTGTTACCAATTGAACATAATTAAAGCATAGTGATTAATCACAAAAACAATATGTAATTATATATGTGTTTTCTGATGGTTTTAGGCGACCCCTGTGAAAGGGTCGTTCGACCCCCAAAGGGGTCGCGACCCACAGGTTGAGAACTGCTGCCCTAGATCTTGACAGTCATGACTTTATACGAATGAAGTGACTTTAAAACATAAATATAAAGAATATATGAAAACTAGAGGTCCGCTGCATGAATTCATGTACCAGTGGGGTCCCTCAGCCTGGTTTGCGGGATTAGGCTGAAACTGGCTCTCCAACATCCCCCGAGGGGTCCCGAATTGCAAGAGGGCACAGGCCAGGCCAAGGGACCCCACCAGTGCACAATTGGGACTGGAAAGGGACGTGGGAGGTTGGCCAACTGAGGAGGGACCACAGGAGGGCTCCAGGACATGTCCAGCCCATCTCCTTCAGTCCTGATGGGCCAGACCCCAGCAGCAAGCTAACCTACCAGTCGGAGTGTCTGCCTCCTGGCAGTCAATGCACGTCATAGCAACTGGTCGACTGTTTGACTGTCTGCCCCCTGGTGGTCAGTGCATGTCATAGCTAGCAGTTGAGCAGCCTTAGCATGTCATTAGCATATTGCACTTTGATTGGTTGAATGGCCTACTAGTCAACCAGACACTTAGCATATTAGGCTTTTATTATATAGGATTCTTGGGCACATAGGTGGGGTTTTTGATTCCTCCCTTTGAGTCTGGGCTGTAAGCAATAATTCTATCAGAAAAGGCCATGCAGCTTTTTCCTGGTTCTTGAGGGATATTCACTCTTGGAGGAGCTTAGCCGCCATATAAGAAGTCTGGCTATTCCGGGACTGTCATGCTGAAGGAGCTACTTGTTGGCACTTTAGTCAGCAGCCCTACTGACTACTGAGCTCCCAGCCTATAGTCTACATAAACTACCAGGCATGTCAGAAAGAAGCTTCAGGATCATTGCAGCCCCAAGTCACCAACTCATCCCCAGCACTTGAGTCTCCCTAGCTGAGGTCCCAGACATTATGGAAAGAGACAAGTTACCTATGTGTCTGACCCATAGAATCCAAGGACATAAATGGTAAGTTTTGGAGTGGTTTGTTATGCAGCAATAGCAACTAGAACAATTCATAAACACTACAATTCAAATTATATTTCTTAATTAATTCACCATGTTTAATTCAATTTAGGTTATAAAACCTTATGCTAAAGAAAAGCCTATACTGGCTCAAATCTTCTTGGTAATATGTTTCCCAACCCATTATGGTTTAGCCACTACATAGAAATTATAGTTGGGTTGGAGAGAGTGTAATTTGGATGCTCTTTTATAAGAAGTAAAATGAAGGAGCTTTATCTAGGCTAATACTTCAGGGATCTTACTCAGTCACCATGTATGATCGACTTGCACTTCTACTTATTATGAACTACTTTGGCACCAGGGTTTTCATATGTTGTGAACTACTAGTGCTTAGAGAGTGCACATACCTGAACCAGCTTGACTATCCCGGAGTGCCACGAGGCCTGAGCAATGCTCCTGCCATCTTACAGCATCTGATGAATGCCATCAAGCACGACACCCAGACAAAGATGTATTTGTCCACCGAAGTGAGATCTGGATCTAATCTCCTGACCTACTTCCCTTAGTCCCAGATCCAGGCAATCTCTGATCAAGAAAGCAATATACTCATTTTTAGATCATGGACCCCATGGAAGTAGAGATGGAGCAGGATCATTGATAAGAGATGTGAAGGTGAGTGATGGCCATTTACTTTGCAGTGGTTTGTGCCTCTCCATTGTTATGTCTCAACTTGTCTTGATATTGAAGGAACAATTGGTGCCAGACTTGGCCCCTGAAGGGTCAATAAAACAGGTCACTGTGGGAAACTTAGATTCAAATTCTACAGAATAGGAAAATAAAGCATATTGGCAATGCTGGAAATGTAGTGGTTTTTAAAAAAATATATTTTATTGATTTTTTATAGAGAAGAAGGGAGAGGGATAGAGAGTTAGAAACATCAATGAGAGAGAAACATTGATCAGTCGCCTCCTGCACACCCCGCACTGGGGATGTGCCCGCAAACAACGTACATGCCCCTGACCGGAATCAAACCCGGGACCCCTCAGTCCACAGGCCGACACTCGATCCACTGAGCCAAACCAGTCAGGGCTGGAAATGTAGTTTTTATAACATGGTTTTACAGCAGGATTTTTTCTGTAGGATTAGATTTCTTAAAAAATATGAATTAAATATATTAATTTTTTTTATTAATTGGGATAAGGTTAAAACTGAGTTTGTGCTACTTTTCTTCATTTTTATTTTTGACACTATTACAGATGTCCCCATTTTCCCCATTTTCTTTTTTTTTCTTTTTCAATGAATCATGATACTGAAAAGCTGAATTAAAATAGCCTGCAAGGATCATAGGCATCATTCAGAAGCCTTTGACCTTCATTGTAACTGAATAAATTTGACATATCCATTAACATGGAGACCTCCACTTCTGGGAAGTGATTGCTCTTCAGCTCAAGACTATTTTTCAGAAGCAGGGCAGTATTAGGTTACAGTCATTAAGAAACTAACCAAGCCTATTATCAAATTCAATATAATCTTTACTTATAAATCTACTGCTATTTGTGTATAGCTCTGTTACTTAAATATGTGCTTCACAGCTTCAGATTCTGTTGTCTACCAAATATACTTTCCCCCACCCCCTTCCCACTCTCTAAGCACTGGTGGTTTACAGCACATCCCTAGTGCTGCCCACAGCTGACTCTAGTACAAAGGACATCCCTTCCAGGTTGAAGGGACCTTCAAATTGAATTATTTGCTTTCACTCATACGGTAGCCCTCAATGATTAAACATGCCTTCCTTCTAATAGGTTTAGGGTGAGAAGCCACTAGAGAAAGACCATACTGATAGCCCAAGAAATTAATGTTGTCATTTATACAAAAGAATCCCAGTCACAGTAATTTATTTTCCTTGTAGTCATTCATGGCTAGATTAATCTAAACCCTCCTGACCCACCCTCAAAGGCAGCTGGTGTACATGGTTCTTGTAGAAGAACAGCATCTGAAAAGAGTTATCTAGATTCAGAGAGCAAATGTTCTGTACTCAGAATTTAGGTCAATCTTCCCCCAACTGTGACATTTCCAAGTGGGATGAAAGACTGCTAACTCCCAATCTTCTGATGGTGAGGAGAGGTGCTTAAGAATATGCTCTTCAAAGCTGTCAACAATCCAAGATTCATTTCATTCAATAGACGTTGTTTTCAAAGTGCAAATATTGGGTTACTCTATCTCTACTATCAAGATGATGGATTGGAAACCTTTATTAAGGAAGAACCACGAGTTATTTTGGTGTTTGGAGAAATTTATGGGAGTATAAGTCACGGTAGGATGTAGAAAAGGCCCCTTTGGGAGAATTCTGGATGCTTAAAGAAAAGAGGCATCAATACAAAGGAGTGGGATTCTTCAGTGATCATCTGCCTACTTGGCCAGTACACTGAGCCCATCAAGGTTGAAAACTCCCTCCCATGCTGCTTCTGACACATTGCCTGTCTACACAAATGTTACTGCACTGTGACTATTGCCACTCCACTCAAGGTGTAGTTTCTCTATAAATATATAGGGTACTGATATAAAAGCTTTTCAGTGTTTCTTATCAAAGAATATTTTGTGTTGGATTATGTTCATTTCATTATAATAGGTGAGTCTCTGCTTTCTTATACTTAAATTGGGCTATAGAAAATAATGATGCAAAATATAGATCTACACGTATTTATTCCATGTAGATAAATGTGTCACAGAATGCTAGTGTCTACTATAATGGGAGCTTCAAAATCGTAATAAAACATAGTCCTATAATAGAAGAACTTCAAAATATAAAAACTAACAGAAATATCATAAAGAGGAGAGGACAGAAAAATAATGAATTACTATGTGCAAAGTGAAGACTCTAGATAAGCCTGGAAATGGCTTTATCCTTCTAGTTCTTTCTACCTATAAAAATAAATGTGCTTAAACTCACTTCCTGAAGACCCCCCTTCCCCCCTCAAAAAAGGTATTTTCAATACTTTGTGTAACCCAGTTACACATGCAGACTCAGGAAAACGGTCAAGCCGATGGCAGAAATTACATGTGCAGAAAGAAAATGGTTAGCTTATTTATTCTTGGTTAGAGGGAGATTAATGAGGGAGACAGAACATGTTCAAAGGAGGTGTATGAGGATATTGAAATTGGAAGTTCTGAAGAGCAGGAAAGTCAAGATAACGTGAATATAAGCACAATGTATTACACAGGAAGCACAGAGGCAGGAGGGAGGTTGATGGAGGAGAACTGTGAGGCAGGTCAGGCTGGAGGAGGTGTAAATCCCTTGGGGCGGAGGGTAAATTCTGGTAGGCCTTAGCGCCAACCACCTAGGGAACTTGTTTAAAAAAGGGAAGGCAAATACTGAGAACCTACTGCCAAATGATTCTGAATGAATTGGTTGGGACTAGGGCCCAAGATTCTGCAAGACAGCATTTCGTCTGAGTGTTTCTGATGCGGGTGGTCCAAGGACAACACTTTCAGAACCACCAGAAAGGATGATTGTTGACGTCTTGCAGAAGAGGGCAAACTTCCGACCTTTAAACAGGAAGTGATAGGGGCATAAACAATATTTTCTTAGTGAATTGACAGATCTCATTTCTTTTCTGAGTGAGAGTTGGTATATTCTCTGGGGTCAGAAAGTAGGTACCAAGCTACATGAAGTACAGTTTTCCATGCCATGATTATGTGCAACTTTCTCTTATCTAGCAAGTTCACTGATGTAGAACACAGTTTAACCAAAAAGATAAAATAATGCCCCTGAATGGACAAAACTGACTTAAGAAAATTCACACACAGTTCTCATAAAACAGCTTCCAGGACTTTGCTTCAAGCTCATTTTTGTTTGTTTGTTTGTTTTAGAAATGTCTAAAAATTTAGCTATTGGGTTTCCTAACTCATAGGACTTAAAATCACAAAATTTGTTCAGGAGAGGTGCAGAAGATGATCAAGGGGTTGGGGACTATTGCTGGGGGCAGCAAGAAATGACAGCTGACAACCTGATAGTAATGAATATGAAAAGCAGACAAAAGAACTAATTTAGAGGAGGGGCAGTTTTCCCCAAATGATTAATATCACCTAAGGACCACTCTGTTATAGCAACTGGTATTTATAATGGTGACTTCTAAGTTAAATTATGTTTAGTCTCTTTGTTTTAAAAGGTGTGGAATTATGATATTTTAAAAGGGATCCTGTTTTAAATGACTAAAATTTTTGTGACTCAAGAGAGTCAGCTTTGGTTTTCTATATTATATATTCAGTTATTTATTTGTTCATTTGTTACTTTCCTTATAGCATGCAAAGCGCCATGCTCAGTGCCAGGAGAAAATAATAGGGTCCCTCAAACAGTAAAATGTGAGAGCCTAGAAATTCAAGTGTCTAGGGTTTACAATGAAGATCAGAGATCTGGGTCTGAATCTGAATTTGGGAGCCAGTATGTAGGAGTTTCAGTCGAAGCCCTGTGAGTACAGTGGAAAGGGTGGAGGAGGAGAAAGCTCAGGACCGAACTAGGTGATGCTCTCACTTTCCAGTGATAAATAAGACATTATGAGAGACCAAGATGGTGGCATAGGTAAACACCAGAGTTTGCTGCCTCACACAGCCACTTCAAAAATACAACTGAAAGACCTAACGGACATCATCCAGAACCACAGAAAGGCTGGCTGAGTGGAAATTCTACACCTGGAAGGAAAGAGAAAAGCATACCGAGACTCAGAGGAGGTGCGGTATGGAAGTAAAATACAAAGGTGAGTCGTGGGGGACCCAGACTCATATGGGAGAAGCGGGACTGTCTGGCATCGGTCGGAACTCGAGGGCAGCTTTCTCTCAGAGGTGCTTGCAGCGATTACTTGGACACTGAGAAGCAGAGCCTCTCAGGGCTGGACTGAGAGCAGCCATAACTGCTCACCCCGCCCTGTTGATCCCGTGGGACCCGCCCCACCCAAGCCCTGCAGGGAGGCTTTTGCTGGGTAGCCTCAGGCAAAGGCTAGATTAGCACCTCACTAGAGATCCAGGAGCCAGTGTGCCCAGTGGTCAGAGTGGGACCATCCAGTTTGGAGCTTCTTGGACCCTTAAAGGACATACTCAGCGGGCAGACCCAGTGAGCACCAAAGCCCCATTGAAGCAAGTCTTGCCCCAGAAGGGTGTCTCCAGCACAGAAGTTCTCCCACTGCAGACACAGATGATTCTCATAGCAAATTGGCCTGGAGGTCATTCCCGCACAGTGTTACCTACAACAATCAGGGCTTAACTACAACAAGACTGTGCACAAAGCCCACAAAGAGGTACACCAAGAGTGTCCACCTCAGATAATTGGGGCTGAACCACTGGGCCCTAGAGGACACTCAGCACAGAAAACCACTTTATCAACACAGGGAAGCATACAAAATGT
>NW_006298049.1:1085011-1108088 GCF_000327345.1 Myotis davidii | reverse complement strand
TATTATATGAAACGCTGAAAGGTATTCTTTAAGAAGAGGAAGAAGAAGAAAAAGGGAAAGATAAAAATTATGAACAGCAAATACATATCTATCAACAAGTGAATCTAAAAATCAAGTGAATAAAAAACATGATGAACAGAGTAAACTGGTGAATATAATAGAACCAGAGGCATAGAAAGGGAGTGGACTGACAATTCTTGAGGGGAAAGGGGTGTAGGGGTGCAGGAAGAGAGACAACAAAAATCGTACACCTATGGATGAGGACAGTGGGTGGGGAGTGAGGGCGGAGGGTGGGGTGGGAACTGGGTGGAGGGGAGTTATGGGGGAAAAAAGAGGAACAAATGTAATAATCTGAACAAAAGATTTAATTTTTTAAAAAGACATTACTATGTTATATTTAAAATGCACAGCAATCCTCTTAGCAAGTAGGATGGATTATGAATTTGGAACTTGGAGCATAATTAGGGACTAAATCTCCTTTGGGACAGAAACCTTGTCTCATGTTCTTCCTCACCTCCCTGCCCACGAAGGACTTGACCTAAATGCATAATAGGATAAAAAATAAAAGTTGCTGGGAAAGACAAGCTTGACTGAGCCTCTGACTGGTAAAGCAATTAAGTAAATGTCACCACAGAGCAAATTTCAGCACTTAAGGTTTGACTGATCATTAAGGTGTTCACCGACTCACGATGCAAATTCTGCAAAGCAAAGTGATGCTTTGAAATGTTTTGGCACATGTTAACAAAAAGAAATACTTTCTAATTATTCAGTGACTAATATGAAAAATGAATAAAAATTCATGAAAAGACGATGTATAATGCATTAAAATACATCAATCTGTTATACTGAGCAAACAAAAAGCTTTCTAAATTTTACCATTGATGTTTGTGGATAGGAAGAAAGGGGTAATCAAGATGGTATATTCTGAGTTTGCTGTGATTTTCCATCAAATCTCCTGCTAGGTCATAAGCAGAGGTAAACTTTTTAAAAATTCATTCAACAATGAATTAAAGAAAGTTTATGAATGCAACATCCACTATATGCAAGGCCCTTTGGTATTTACGTGGGAGATCAAAGGTGGATAATGTTTAGTCCTGGCTTTGAAGGAGCTTATGAGTAGCCGAGGTACATACAAATGACTACATCAGAAGGCAGGGTGATTATGAAGTGGCTTTGCATATCTCTTGTTTCAACCTTTGAACAATTCATCCAAAGCATTTTGGACCTTACACAGGAGGCAAAATGGACCCAACGTGTAATTAAGTTAACAGCAACTCTAACACTTTAATATATCACTACTATTTATTGGCTGCCTTTTTAACCAGGAGCAGACCACACCAGTATCTAATTAAAGCTACAAATTTATAAGTGCTTGGAATTAATCAGATGTGAAAGCAATTTCTACATGGCCTAGTTGTAAATATATACATATATATGTGTGTGTGTATATATATATATATGGAGAGAGAGAGACAGAGAGATAATATATAATATACAGAGATACATATAATAAGCAAATACAGATTGTTTATTTTAAATGTTTATATGCTTGTTTACATATAATAATGTAATAAATGCATATTTATATTTATTTATATATGTAATTATAATAACATATATTTATAACTATAGATATATCTAAATATTGCCTGGCACATCACAGGCAATCATTATTTATTTGTTGAATGAATAATAGTTAGAACATAAAAATAGGATTAAATTTGCTGTGAACTATCTGAGTTATATATTTATGATGTGCATTCATTGCTATGCCTTTATTTTGTTGCTCAAATAGTTTCAGCTTCCAATTGCTCCCTTTGACATACCCTCACCATTGTAAGTTTTTGGTTTTGTTTATTGGAGCACTTCCTTACTTTTTGGCTCTACAAGATACTCCAGGTTCACCTTGTATATTTTTGCCCCAATTCTAAAATCATCCATTACTCCAAGGATCTCCTTATTGGAGCATGATCTTACAAACCTATGTCTGAGCACTAGGTGAGCTCATTGTCAATGGGGTGTTAGGATGCTATTTTGATGTTAAGGTGGAAGCTTGATTTCATCTTCCTAGAGGTTCTTGTGGTCTCTGCTCTCTTTTCCTATTGTTTAGGTTCAGAGCCTGCCCCTCTTTCTCTTGGTAAATCTCACCCTTTTTCTTCTTTTAGCTCTTCATTATCAGCAATTCCTTCAGGACCAAAGCAGTATTAAAAAGAGCCACCAGGAAAATTGTATCCTTCAGAGATGTTTGTGTCTCTTAGAACTAGTTGGTAGGTGCCCTAAAGAAAATCTTATCCATTCTTCTACAATTAGGCAGGCGTTTTGGTTCTGATACTTTTGCTTATACCAGCAGGTGATCTGCAGGTGTCCCATACAAAAGGTGACCTTCTCTTACTAACAGAAAACTCAGATCAAAATAGCTAACCAATAACTAAACTAAGGAAATTGCTAGCTAGTTCAGTGATCCAACAATGGCATTAAACAACCAAGATTTTCTGCACTTTCTGCTATGCCTGGTCCTTGTCCTTAGGCTAGAAACCCTCATGATCACACGATACTTGACACAAGTCTAGGTGTCACATCTAGATACAGAGAAAGTCTACTTCTTGCCTTTGGAATATGAGAAAAAAGTTTCTAGAAACACTCAGTAACAGGCTGAAATTGGGTCATATGTTCATCTCTAGGCCAATTAATTGCTGGTAACTTAAATGGGATTATTTGGGTTAGAACAAATAGAGTATATCCTTGAAATTCTCTGAGGGGTAGTTACCTGAACAAAATCAGAGTTCTATTAGCATGGGGAAAAGGAAGATGACTATATTTTAGATAGACCACCACAAATGTGTAGTAGAGTAGGTACATGATTTTTATACTCCCTTACAAGCCAAATTAAGTTGGGTTCTTTTACTACACACACACACACACACTCAGAGTCATTATCCAGGGTGAGGCAAAAGTATGTGAAACAGTTTATTCTTGCATTATTATTGACTAGAGACCTGGTGCACAAAATTCGTGTACTGGGCGTGGGGGGGCGGGGGTTGGTTATCCCTCAGCCCAGCCTGCATCCTCTCCAATCTGGGACCCCTTGAGGGATGTCCAGACTGCCAGTTTAGGTCCGAACCCTAACTTAACTCTGGTGCCGTGTCACATATAGAAATTTTTTGATATTTGCAACCATAGTACAACAAAGACTTATATTTCTGATATTTATTTTATATATATAAATGCCATTTAACAAAGAAAAATCAACCAAAAAAATGAGTTCGCGTGTCACCTCTGACACACGTGTCACAGGTTCGCCATCACTGCCATAGGGTCTAAAGCGGCAGTCGGACATTCCTCTCACAATCTGGGACTACTGGCTCCTAACCACTCACCTGCCTGCCTGTCTGATTGCTCCTAACTGCTTCTGCCTGCCAGCCTGATCATCCCCTAACTGCTCCCCTGCCTGCCTGATTGACACCTCACTGCTCCCCTGCCGGTCCTATCACCCCCAACTGCCCTCCTCTGCCAGCCCGATCACCCCTAACTACCCTCCCCTTTAGGCCCAGTTACTCCCAACTGCCTTCCCCTGCAGGCCTGGTCCTCCCCCAACTGCCCTCTCCTGCCAGCCATCTTGTGACAATGTTGCGGCAGCCATCTTGTGATGACACAAAAGCATATTTTGCATATTACCTCTTTATTATATAGGATTAATTACTGTGCTATTTTCCATATGAACAACTGTAAACTACTTTTGTCCCACCCTGTACTTCTTCATAAAATGCCTTAACCTTGAAAGCAATGCCTGAGGAAGGTTTAAATGAAGACAGTTTATTTGGGGATTGACCTCAGAAAGCAGAAGTGAGGACTAGGAGAAAAGAAACAGAGAAGGAAAAAAGCCAGTACAAGGATATATTATGCTGTGGGAAATTGATGCTTAATCCTACTGGAACGTTTTCAGGAGCTCTTAGAAAAACTGCCCAGCCATGGGATAAAAATGGGAGGTATTAATTTATTAACCTTATTCTCCCACTGATTAAAGCTGGCCCCATGGGTGTTAACTTATCATCTCCCTCCAGGCCGGATAATTGTGAGTTCTGAGCAAGTTCCCACACCTGAGCATCAGAGAGGCCCTAGGGCAAGAAGCAAGGAGTAGCCATGGACTGAGGACAGACACTGTCAAATTACACCTCTGTGAAGCTGGTTAAAGGCTGTCTTGTACTTGTTACCACAACAGTGGTTGGATAAGAAGTGGGGGCTGAGAGGATGTGAAAAAAGTCCAAATAAGTGTTCGATGCATAGCATTTATACTGATTATAATTATTCACCATTTGTGGGAGTATTTAATAAAAGACTCCTCCACCAGACCATAACTCTATAAGGACAGGAATTGTGTGTCTGGGTTATTTTTTTTTCTATCCCTGTCACCAATTATAGTGTGGGTACATTGCAGGCACTTACCAAAAGAATAATGAGTGGATGGATGAATAGATGGATGGATGGATGAATGGATGGATGTAACAAAATGAAGAAAAAGGGAATCCAATGGCCAGATCCATTATTTCAAAGAGCAAATCTTCAATAATAAACTAAAAATTGATCCAACTTCACCCAGGTAAGGAACCAAATCATCTGGGACTCTCTAGGTTCCTGGTTTAGGAATGGGCTCAGTCAGATCCTAACTAGTGATTGGTTTGGAGACTATCTAGCTGAGGGAAGGTGTCCCTTCCTCCCTCATTCCAGCATACATTTGGTGTAGTTCTGGGGGATGCACAGGAGTTCTCATTCAGGCACATTTTCTATGGAGTGACTCCTAGCATCTACTAGATATGAGGGAGGTCAGTTCCTGAGGTTTCCTGCTGGATCAGTCTAGTTCTGACCTGGCCCAAGGAGTCATGAACTATGGTGCATAAAGTAGCCACCTAATCTGACTTGAACCCCAATAGTCTCAGAAAGCCACCACCCACTTCAAGACTGGGAGCAGAGACAGGTATGCCCAATGCCCCCAAAATGGCCACTCCATTGAGTATCACTCTACTTGGGCTGTGTCTTTCCTATGGATTTAGATTTAATGACCATTTGTACTTTGAAATTAAGTTCAAAATTTCTAGGGTAGCAACTGTCTCAACCTTCATTTTTAAATTAACTCTAATACATGTAGATGCTGAATAATAAAGATGACTAACTATCCATTTCCTTCATAAAACATTCTAACCATACAAGAATGTTCTGGGGTTCTTTCCCATGTTATCAGGCAGCACAAATCCCCTGTTTGTATTTTGACGTAACCTGATCTGAGAACCTGATTAAAGCCATGTCTCCATCCTGCAGAGTTAAGGGCATTTATAGAGAAGAATATCTTTTAATGACCATTGTGCAAATGCTATTAAGGCTCTTATCCTGAATGACATTTCCCATCACTTGGCTGGGATTTGTCTGCTTTTGACATCTGCTTCCTTTTAAAAATGCTGTACAGACTTTTAACTCCAGTAGACCTCCAAGAGAAGGTAAATCTGAGGGTTTTTATAATTCAGTCTCGGAGATCTTTTTAGAAATGAGAAGAGCTTATTCGTAATATATTAAGAACTCTCTCTGATCTACTTGCCAATTCACTGAGCCAGGTCAAAGAAGTTGGCAGTCTTCTCTATTTAGACTGACATTACCTACGGTAATTGCCCAGCAGAACTGTCATCTCTGGATTCCTTCCAGCCCCTTATGACTTCCTGCGGGAGCCACTGAGAATCTAGGTCTGGTTTACGGGAAAGGCATGCTGGGCCCCTTGTTGATGGCAGGCACAGCTGGTGTTTTTTAGTTTTTAATTTATTTTATTGTTGAGAATGCTACAGATCCCCCATTTCCCCCCTTTTGCAACCCTTCCACTCAGCTCTTGCCCTACCCAGGCCTTCACCTATCTACTGTCTGTGTCCATGGGCTATGCCTATATGCCAGGGGTGGGCAACCTTTTAGTGAGTGCGTGCCAAACCCAGCAAATTCTCTGACTCAAAATTCTTCTGCGTGCCAACCCTAATTTTTTGAGAACATGTTATGCCTACTTGATATCTCTTAAGGTGTACGTATGTGAAGAACCTTGAAGAAATAATAAAATTCATTCGAGCGACAAAAACACCGTATATGATGAACTGGTCGGATCTAGGAAGGCATGGAGAGTTAAGGCAGAGGCATAGAAATTGCTCTTCCCCTCTCTCATCAATCCATGTCTATGGTCTTTAAGATAACTTGTTATGTAAAATTATTTATTTATCTAAGATGCACCTACACTGCATTTATGTGAAAAATAAAAAAGTCGGTATTAAGAAAAAAATTGTAAATGGAAGATTATAAGAGAGGGTTTCCCGTGCCAGCAAAAGTTACTGGCGTGCCATGTTTGGCACGCGTGCCAGGGGTTGCCCATCCCTGCTATATGCATATAAGTTCTTTGATTAATCTCTTCCTGCCTTCCCTCCCACCTTCCCTCTGAGATCTGTCAGTCTGCTCCATGCTTCCATGGCATAGCCAGTCTTGGTATCTGAGCTCTTTCAGGCAATTTAGACACCTCTCTAGCCTAATCCAGGGGCTTACAGCCCCCAAGTGGATACTGTTTGACTTGTATATGTTATGTGTTCTCATCACACACTAACTAAGAAGAAGAAATGAAGAGGGTGGGAAGAAACTTTTGGAAGTGATGGATATGTTTATGGCATAGTTATAGAAGGGTTTCCTGAATATATACTTATCTCCAGACTCATCAAGTTGCATACATTAAATTTATACAGCTGTTTGCATGTCAACCATACCTCAATAAAGTGGTTTAAAAATTAAAAGTAAATCAAATGAGTGGCTATTATTTTAGAATTGGGAATTCCCATAAATATTTAAATTTTGGCTTTTTTTGAAAAAAAAATTAGAAAGTCTGGCACTACCCGGGCCCCATATCAGCACATGAATGGAGATCAATAGTGGCTGTCCTTGAGAAGGGAGTGGCCACTCCAGTTTGGCACGGTGACTACAGTGGGTTTACATCTGCACCATGCCCAGTCCCCTTCTCAGGTAAAATCACCCCCTGGATGAGGCTCAGAGGAAGCATTTGGTGAGCATTGTACCATGTGCTTTCACAGACATGAAAAATGTCCAAGGCCACACAAGTAGTAAATGGGAGAGTTGAAATTCAAGTCTGAGTTTTCAGTTTTCATGTCCGGCGCTGCTCTTCCTCACTCTACTGCCCTGCTGCTACCTCCACACTATGGAACGTCATCTCAGGGACCCATTGGACCTGGAGTCTTGGAGTGTCTCCTAAGCTGCTCTCTGATGAGGCTGGCACTGGCGATGCAACTCAGAGAGAACACCTTCCCAAGGGCATTGTTGATACACAGGCACGAAAGCCCTTTTCATCATGTGTTGGAGAAAGAGGAGCCATGCGCTATTTATACCATATGGCTGGCTCTAATCTCCAACAGTTTTTTAATGCAATGAAGAGTACCAATAATAAAAAGGATGTCATTCCTACCTCCATCATTCCTACCTTGAAGAGGTAAGTCTAAGGATAAGGAAGGGTGAATTCCTTGTTAGCATATGGCTCTCACCGTTAGCAAACACAGCGTGAGCACCTTTATGCTGGGTGTTCAGATTGGTGGGCATGCACTGGGTGCCAGGGAGCCAGTGTTTAAGGCGTGGTCCCTGTCTCTAAGAGGTTTATACTCTAGCTGTGGAGAAAGGACATAGCCAGAAAAAAGGATGATAGCAACAGAGGCACAAACGCAGAGTCAGATGAGTTCAGGGAAGGGAAGATAGTCTTTTGTGTTGGAAGACACCTTTCCACTCCAAAGGTGGCTCTATAGGCTGTTGAAGGCCTAGAAATGTCCAATTCATTATTAAAATAAGACTTTATCGGCCTGGCATGTGATACTGTATGGTGATCATAATATTAAGGAAGCCTTTCCTGACTCAGGAATAACTAAAACCAAATTCTGCTTTGAATTGATTTTTTATGTTCATTCTAAGTTTTCTTTTGAGGGGAAGGGATATCATGCTTTTCATTCTCCATCTACCCATTTTTCCATCCATCCATCCACCTCAATATGTCATACACTGTACTAGTTGCTGAGAGACCAAAAATCGGGGGGCATGGTCCCTGCCTTCAGAGCATGCTCTGCCAAGGAACAACAGTGCACCTGCTACCTCTCGGGTCTGCTTGGCAAATCATACCTGGAATATAAATACCTCCTAGACAGAATAAGCCCCTACATGAATTAAGCATCACCAGTATTTATTCCATCAGTAGTTCCCAAATGATAATGTCAATACAAATCACCTGGCCTTCTTGTCAAACTGCAGGTTCTGATTCAGGACTGGGTGGCCAGATTTACATCTTGTTAGCTCCCAGATGATGCTGGTCCTTGGAGCTCTCTTTGAAGGGCAAGGTTTTATAGCACATCAAGATGACATTGAAGTCTGGACTTTTGAACACCAGAAAGAGTCACGCTTCATAAATTCAAGGGTGAAGATACCACTGGCAAATTCACTTTTCTTTTCCTGACTCTGGGAAACAGCTTTACAGAATGCTTTTGGCTTTAACACATGTCTCCCTTATCTTCCCCACACTTCCCTTTTGAAAAATTAGAAATTTAGCCCATTTTTCCCCTCTTTCACAGAGCTTCTTCAACTTTCTCTCAAGAATGGCAAACTGTGGCTTCAGAAATCCACCAAGAATTGGTAGCACTCCAGAAAAGGTGAGGGGACCCAGAGCTAATGACCTAAGCCTGCAGGCTGTGTTAGGGATCCATCATGGTCATGTTTACCAGAGCTACAACCCCATAGAGGCACCTGCAATTAATTTCGATGGCTAGAAGCCACAGGGGACATAACAGCTTGTGGGTGATTAAGAATGAATGACTAATCTTCCATTTAAAAGGTCCCAGGAAAAAATGATGACAGATAGGTTTGCATTAGCTGTAGAGCTTAGTAATCCTGATCACTCTCATTTATTTTTTGTCAATGCCTCTTTTTAATTTGTCTACACTTTTTTTAAGTGGCACTTGTTCTTTGGTGCCACAGTTGCACAGTCTTCATGATACTTTTGCAAATAATGGAAATTCCTTTCTTGCTAAGATCCAGAAATCATAAGAGAAAAGAAATTGATAGTGATCTCCACTCTTTGACGTTAGCCACACTATTTTATAGTAAAAGGTGATTTCACAGCAACACTACATTAATATTTCTGTGTATTTCAAATAGATGTTATATGATACTGTTTACAAACTCTGGATTGGTACAGTTTCTAGTCCAATTACAAAAGACCTGTTATATATTTTTTTTCAGGGCCACACAGATTCCCAACATCCATCTAATCTTGAAGCCTTTGGGAAATATGCCCACCCTCCAACATTCTTACAGATGCACTTCTTTTCAATAAAATAGCCTTCTTGTAGGGTGTGTCCTTCGTACCACACAAGTGTGTCATATTTAATGGTGAAGATAAAGTGAACATCAGAGTGATTAAAAACAAGTCACATTAGGGTAGAGCACCATCGAGAGAAAGTTCTCAGGGGATAGAAAAATGGTTCACTTAAAAGCTTCATGCTAGCAAGCAGTATAGGGCTCTCAATACACTGTACATCGCCAGAAGACGTGTTGGGTTAGGGCACACCAGGCGAGGATATGAATCATGGAATGCCACTCCAAAGACTATTACAGAATGGGATGTGATAAAAACCAAAAGGGGCTGAATTTTAACCGCCGTGATTCATGCATTACAGCCTGTGACTTCAAGAGACGGTTGGAGTCAGAATGACATACATCGGGCACAGGCTGAGCAAATGTGCAGCCAACCTTGTTGTCAGCGCAGACCACGATGCACAGAGTACCATGCTCTCCCTTAGGTAGAATTATGTAGCCTGACAGTGGTGGATACACTGGGGGAAGATGGCTTTGTGCTTTTTTTTTTATTCTCGGTGTAAATATTTAAACTCCTCCATAACTTTCGAGTTACGACTTACTTTCCTGGAATGAAATTCTAAAACAAATTGACAGCCAAACACTCGGTGGAATTTCTGCAGGCCAGCAGGTTTGTTTCCATTACAGAACCCTGTTTTACCTCACTCACTTTTCACGGGGCTACTGCTTCCCAAACCTCTCAGGTCGCTGCACCCTGGGGCTCTGGCTCTTGGTTAGCAGGATGGCATTCCCAGAGTAGTCACCTATTATCTGCCTGGCAAGTGGTGCTATACATGTTTTTCCTAGCATTTACCTTTGAACACTCTTTTATCGGGGTTTCTCAGAATCAGTTCCCTGTACAGCTCATGGGCTGCATGAGGCCTGCAAAATCACTTGGTCTGGACCTGCCAAGGCAACCGCAGGTGTGACTCAAAATTCAATAAATCTAGGAGTTTTTTCATAGCAACATAAGTTTATATTAAGTGAATTATATTAAGCGACCGATGTTATAAATATCCAAAGGGCCCTTGGCAGAACAAAGGTTCCCCACCCCTACTGTAAAGATACCAGCTCTATTTCTGCTTCTCTCTGAGTGAGGTTACTCATGGCATTGGAAGCGCGTAGGGATGAAACCGCCTGAGAAAGTTATTGACAAGCAGTGTGCTTGTGCTGTACCTGTGTACATGAGTTGTCGTCGGTATCTATTAAATTATGAGAAAGAGAATTTATAGTGGACAATTATTTTTGGTTGCCTACCATCCATCTCATCTTCTTGGTTTAATAGCATCCCAATGTTTTAGAGGGTGAATTATTGCCACCCCATGAGTCTGTTAGGGGTCTGAAACTAGAGGCAGGCATGTGACAGTAGCAGTTTACCCTTTCGTGGTGGGCATGACTTTGAAAAGACCTTTCCACGTTGAAGGTGGAGCTGGGAGCTGCTGGGGCTGCCCCGTGGGGCTGGGCATGGGGCTCACACAGCTGAAGGCAGAGACACTGAGCGCTCATGACTCGCCCTGAAGCACTCAGTGTTCGAAAACAGGCCTATCCCTGGACTTTTACTTCTGGAACCAATAATTCACTTTTTGACTTAAGATAATTAAGGCCAGGAATTCTACTATTTGTTACAGAAATCCAGATTGTCAGATTTTCTTCTACCAAGTGTTTAAAATTGTCCATCACTTTGTCATTGGTATTTATAATAGAATGTCACTGAGCTGTCTCAAGGAAGAAGAGGAGAGTGAACATTTTTCATTTAGATATAATCCGCTGCTTTCACATGTTTCACGATTTTCATCCTTTTCTTTCTCTCATCAAATGTTTTGTGAAGATAAAGGATGAAAATGTTAATAAGCACCATGATGAGTTGACTAGGCCTTCACTGCTTTTTTTCTCCTGTCTGACCATATTCCCTGGTGTGCTGCTAGTGACAAATCATCGATGATTCATCAGTTTCATCAGTCAACAACTGAGTTGTTTGCATTCGTTTTTAATGGCATGGTAGTAGTCGAGCAGCAGCTAAATTTATGGAATGCTTTCTGTATGAAGGAGACTGGGCAGAAACTCCTTTTATCCTTGAACCTAGCTGGTAGGCATTGATGTGCTGGGAAAACGGCTCTGGGGAAGGGGGAGGGAACTCTACCTTACAGAGTTCACCACTTTCTCTGGCATAAACACTCCCACCAAGGCTAATTTCAATGGTTTAACACCAGCTGGAAAAATTCTTGCATATTTAACAATCAGCCCTTGGGGCCACTCTAACAGATTCCAGTACATCACTGGAGAAACCTGAATCATAGGGAGACTACGCAAGGCACCCAAAGCCAGCAGTTTGTACACCCAGGTTTGTCCTACTCCAGAGCCCACACTCTCAGCCTCTCACTTCTGTCTAATCATGAAGCCATTTTTCAGCATTTATTTAAAACAGCATATGGGAATGTAAAAGTATTTCAAATATCCTTTACATTCAGAAAAATTCGATGTAGTGAGAGTATTTAAAGAGCACTTGACCTTTCTATATTTTATGGGTAAGGAGCACAAATCTGTATTAAATATGACACTTGTATCAACATCTTTGATTAACAGTCACCAAGCTCTTCTGCTACAGAATGTTTTGAAGATAAACTTTCTATGTCTACCATGTCTGGGAATGTTAATAAAAATTGAAGAAATCATTAAAATGAATGGATCAGTGATCTATCAGCATGTTTCAGTCCTAATCCCTGTCCTAATTCATGGGTTGCCATGTTTCTTAATCTTACTACAAGCCTTTCCAAGAAGTTGCCAGGAAATTTATGTGTGGATTTTGAGCTCATGAAATATACTGAATTATAATCATGAATGTAAAATCATGTGTGTGTGCATAAATAGCAAATATTTTCATACTACAGAAAATTAAGTAAATTATAACTGATAAGATGTTACAGTAATTTCTTTTCATCACCCATGCAGGCTTAACTACAAAGTCTTTCCTGGCTCACAAGTAAAGTATTTTGCATATATTGTTTATTATTTCAATCTAAGCCTAAAAGCTACAACAAAGTAAATGATAACAATTGTAAACATTAGATAATAGGCATCTTTGCACAGCAGACCTATCAGAATTTACTAGGTCATAGGCATGAAAGCACTTTGGGAAATTTAAGGCATTGCACAAATGTGAGGAATTATTATTAGGTAAAAAAAAAATCCCAAAGATAAAATCGCTCAACAGTTCAATTTATACACATTATTTTCAAAACTATAAATTTATAACAAAATAGAAACATCCCTATCAAATACTTGTAATAAAAGAGCTAATAACTAATGTGGCTCTAGGAACCATTTATTTTGTGTACTTTAAGAAGCATCAGTTTAGTTTTTAGGAAACTTGATCACCTCCCTCCATCCCCTACCACACATGTTAAAGAAAAATATTCTCTATAGAAATAAGATATAATTTTATATGTGAATATTTATGTAAACTCTAGAGTTTTAAAAACCTCATACCATTAGGAAATTGCTAACTATATTTAGGTAGGATAATCCTACTGAGATTGTACTTTAAAAAGAGTTTTTATCTGTTGGAGTTACATAATAAAATATTTATGGATGAAAAAATATAGTGTCTGAGATTTGCTTCAAAATATCTGGGGAAGGAGAAGTGAGCAGAGGGCATAGATGAAATGAGATTGGCCTTGTGTTGATAACAGTTGAACCTGTGCTAATGGGTACATGGAGTTTGTTCACTAGTCAAAGAATATTTATATGCTTGAAGTTTTCTATAATAAAAGTTTAAGAAAATGCACCTCATATCAATTAAAACATTGTTGACCATTTCTAAGGACTGAATAAAAGGATATGGGGAGAATTCATTGCCAAAACACCCATTATTTCTGAGCTGTTCTTGTTCATTCTAGTCCAGTCCACTTTCACGTTGCTGTCAGAATTCTCTTTCTAAAAATTAAATTCGTTCATGGAATTCCCTTGCCCAAAAGACCTCTTTTGAGATCCCATTGCTTCAAGGATACAGTTAGTGACTCCTTCTTGGGTAACCCACAGCACTTGATCTTATTCTCTTACGGAAACCTCCTACATGGCATGATCTTTTAGAGTCCTATGTTTTTATCTCCTGCAAGAATGTGAGACCCATAAAGACAGAGAACTTACATTTTCTTTCTTTTTTAAAAAAATGTATCTTTATTGTTGAAAGTGTTAAAAGATGTCCCCCTTTATCCCCCATTGACCACTGTTCCCCCTCCCCCTCCCCCAGGCCTTTTCCTCACTATTATTGTCTGTGTCCAGAGAACTCATCTTTCCATCTTTCTATCTTTAGTTCTTGGCATACGGTAGATGCTCAATAAATTTTAGGCGAATAAAATGAAAGTAAAATACAAACATTATATAAAAATAGATGTTAGAACAATGGAACTAAAACAGTTAATGATGACTAGACAGTTGATACTTAGTAGTTTGTTGTTGTTTAGGTTCTAACCCTTCTAAATAATGCATGAAAATTATTTATAATCAAAATTGAAGCTGAAACAGGACTTATACAGAATATACTTAAGTTTTGTTGAATTGAAAAAGGCACAGATTAATAAAATGTGTATAATTTCTTTGCTACTTGTAGATGTACATAGCTAAAGAAAATACAACTATTAGGAATATACTATGCTCAATAACCAGTTCCCTAATACACTCAATAAAAGATTGCATTGCTTTAATATATAATAATCATAAAAATCATATTCAACTTGGGCGCTTTCTGATAAGCAACAAAAGAAAGAAATAGACAAATTGGACTTTATCATAATTAAAAACTATTGTTCACTAAAGAATGTTATCTGGAGAGTAAAACGGACAGTTCATAGAATGGGAGAAACTATTTGCAAATCACCTTTCTTACAAGGGTCTAGTTTATAGAAAATATAAAGAACATCTACAATTCGACAAAAAGGCAAACAACCCAACTAAAAAAATGAGCACAGGACCTGAATAGATTTTTCTCCAATGAAGATATGTGAATGGCCAGCAGGTACATGACAAGATGCTTGACATCATTAATCAGGGAAATGCAAATCAAAACCACAATGAGATACCATGTCACACCCACTAGGATGGCTATAATAATAATAATAATAATTTTAAAAAACCCAGAACAGAACAACTATTGATGAGAATGTGGAGAAATTAGGACATGCATATGTTACTGGTAGGAATGTAAAATGGTGCAACCACTGTGCACAGCAATTTGGCAGCTCCTTAATAAGTTAACATGGAACCACCATGTGGCACAGTATTCCATACCCAAAAGAATTATAAACATGTGTTCAAACACAAATATACACATTTGTTCATAGAGACACTATGTGCAATAGCCAATGGTTGAAACAACCCAAATGGCTATCACTAATGACTGGGTAAACAAATGTGGTGTGTCATACAATGGAACATCATTCAGCCATAAACCATGCACACATCTCTACATCCTAACAAGGGATCACTTTTGACCTCTGCTCTCATCACACAGAGCCAAGATCCCTGAAAATCCAGTGGGTATTTTCTCTCAACTTTTCTCTGTCTTCTGCCTCCTACGCCAACCCCAATGTAATCTTCAGTTCAAGCCTAGAAGATAGCATACGATTTCATTCCATTCTACCCTGAAGAAAATGAGTCTTAGAGTAGTTAAGTGACTTGTTCAAGGCAATTCAACTAGTAAATATTAAAGAAAAAAATCAAAATCAATCTCTAGACATCAAATGTGGTGTCTCATACAATGGAACATCATTCAGCCATAAAAAGAAATTAAGTACTGAGACATGATACAATTTGAAAACATTATGCTAAGTGAAAAAAGCCAGACACAAAAGGTCACATACTATATGATGCCATTTGTAGGATTTATCCAGAATAGGAAAATCCATAGAAACAGAAAGCAGATTAGTGATTGTCAGGGGCTGAGGGAGGGAGGACTGCAGAGTGACTACTTAATGGATGTAGGATTTCCTTTGGGAGTGATGAAAATGTTTCAGAACTAGATAGTGGTGACGGTTGCACAAAATTGTGACTGTACTAAATGTTATTGACTTTATCCTTCAAAAAATGTTTTAAATGGTACATTTTATGTTATGTGTATTTTACAAAAAAATGTTTTACAAGTCCAACTTTCAGAGATTCTATTGTGGGGCACCTGGTGCAAGACCCAGGAGTATGTAGTTTTGACAAGTACCCAGGTGATTTGATGCAGGTCTTCTTGGAAAAATACTTTGAGAAACACTGATAGACTATTTCTACAGGTATTTAAATTACTTCCATGATAAAAGCCACATACCACATAATTTAGCAAGGAAAATGACTCAGAGACATCACACATTACCCTTCAAAGTTCCTACTACCTCATAAGATGGAAATCTGTTAACAACTTAAATGATACTTTTCCAGGGCCTGGTTACATAAACATGTGTACAGTCTCCTCACTTTTCCCAAGACATCTGGAGTCACAGTCCTGTTACTTGGCCAAGGCTCATCTGTCCCATGTCCTTGAAGTCATCCTTTTCCTCTGGCCCATGTTTTCAACATGGTTTCTTTCTGCTGCTTATTTCCTCACAGGCTAAAACCATGCACACATCTTTACATCCTAACAAGGGATCACTTTTGACCTCTGCTCAAATCCACACAGAGCCAAGATCCTTGGAAATCCAGTGGGTATTTTCTCTGTCTTCTACCTCCTATGCCAACGCCAATGCAACCCTCAGAACAAGCCTAGAAGATAGCATACTATTTTATTCCATTCTACCATGAAGAAAATGAGTCTTAGAGTAGTTAAGTGACTTGTTCACGGTAAGTCAACTAGTAAATATTAAAGAAAAAAAAACAAGCCCAATCTCTGGATATCAAGCTCTTAAACAGCTCAAGATTAAAATAAGTTAGGCCAGGATTTACGTTCCATGAGAACAGGAGCATTGTGCCTTGAATCAAACAAAGAAACAAAGAGACAGGGAATAAACAGTGAATACTTTTCTTTCGCTAAATCTAGAAGACATATCTTAGTCAATGTTCAACGATTACTTATGGAATAAAAACAGCACATACATGATAGGCAAAGATTGAAGAGTAGAGAAAATTTAAGAAAATCCAAACTCAATGATCTTGACCCATTTAGAGATATAACAGTTTGCAAGTTACTAAATGCAAGTAAAGTCATACCAATTTGGAGGTCTGCCACACTTTGTCCCAAGGAATTTTGTTAGGTGGCAACTGGAAACTTGCCCATGAACACTTGGGAACCTCTGGTCTAAGATACCTCACATCTACATTACTGACAGAGACTGGAAGAGTTCAGAAGAAAAGATCCAATTGTGATTTTGTTCTTTTATTAGAGAGGTATTCTGAAATAGGAGGGAAGATGTGGGGGGCGGGGGTAGCTTTGCATGGTGTTTACCTTCGCATGTCAAGTTTAAGAATACAAGTGTTAAAAAAAAAAAAGAAAACAAGTGTATTTGGGTGTCATATTTTTATAGACTTCCTCCTCCATTCTTGTTTCAATGAAATGCCTGGTATTTTAAATTTTCCTTTGGTAATATATTTTAAAAACCACATCTAGTAAGATATATTTTCACCTTTGAATCATTTTCCTTTACACTTTATTTTATTGACAGTAAAACAATAATTTGATTTATATATTTATGGAATTTAATCATAATCAATTATCTACCCCAAACAACTAAAAATTAAATACTCGACATATTTGTACCCTGTGGTTTAGGAGACAGAATAAGCATCCGAATGAAATAAAAAACAGTAGGAAATGAGCTTTAGTTCACCAGACTGTAACATCTAATTTGCAAAATTAGTTTGGCTTGCATCGTCTACTTTAAGATGTTCCTTCCAATTTTCAATGAGCCTCTAATTTGAGCCAGGCATTGTGCTAGATGATAGAAATATACAGACAAACCAGGGTGTTTCCTGCTCTGACGGTCTCATAGCTTCAGAATGTAATGTTTCACCTGATCTAAAAGATTTTAAAATCCTTGGGCAAACCCCCATTTCAGATGTGTCAGGATCATCTGAAATATAGCTCAAAGTGAAAACTCTACTTCCCAACCTTCTTTCGCTGCATGCAAGCACAGCTTCTGTCTGGCCTGACAACTGAAACATGGATTCCAAGCACAGAACAGGAAGTCACTACACACCAACAAAGCTGCAGGCCCACCTCATCTTTGCTTCATTTTCCAGACCCCTGGTGGCTAGTCTTCTTTCTCTTCTCTGTCACCCTTAACCTTCATACTTCCACCCCAAGCACCAGAGTGGAACCCAGAGTTTTAAGATAATTCCAATGAAGGAAACAAGCAAAAACAAAACCTGTTCTAACTATTCTCACTGATAATGTGCAGCATTCGCGAGTGGGCAATGATTGAAAGGCTCCAGCACACTATTTCAAGAGGGCCGGCACATAAAGTTTGTTTTCTGTTGCAATGTTCCAAGGAAATGTTTTTCTTGCTAGTCACTGGAACAGCTGGCTGGGGATTTCCCTATTTTTGTTAGAGTGAATTAATTTGGCAAGAAAAATAGATGAATCTTTTCAACTCCTCCCCCCGCAACACACACAGACACACACAGTCAGCTGTACCTCAGGAAAGGTAAGAAGCAAAAAAGAAGTCAGACTGTGGTTATTCATCTATAAATGACTCAGGTGAGTAGACTTTCCTTTCTGGGTTTCCCACTACCAAGTAAGGAGATTTAATGTGAAGGAGAAGAAAAAAAAAAAACTGGAAAAAAACCATGTTACTGTCTACAGGCTCAATGCTTATTCTCTCCCAAGACAACCACATTCCATTCCAGAATTAATTCCCCAGAAGGAGGCCAGATCAGTTAGACAGATGGCATGTGCCCCACCTTCAATTTGTTCCTCCACCACACCCACCCCCTGCCCCAAGGTCTTACCATGGTCAGATTTCTCCAATGCAACCATTCATTCATTCTTTCATTCAACATGTACTTGTTAAGCCATCTACTATGTTGCAGGCATAGTGATGAGAATTATAATAGTAAGAAAAATCGAACAGGGGTTTATAGACTGTTGGGGAAGATTAACATAGTCAAGGGGTAACACAAATGAGAACATAAATAAGCTGAGGTAAATGTTGAGGGAAAACACAGTATTACAGTGGCTTGAAAAAGGACCCAATGTAGACTGAGCTGGGAGCAGCAACTCAAGGAAAACGCAGGAGAAATGAAATGTGAGATCTAGGCTGAGGGAATGGCATGTGCCAAGGCCCTGTGACAAGAGGGAACTTGGCATGTTAGAGAAACTGAAAGAAGATTAGAGAAGGTAGAATTCAGGGGACAGGGTAAGGTGGGGTGGCGGGCATAGTGCAAAGTGGATCTAGATCCACCAAAAATAAACCTATTAGAATTAATAAGTGAGTTCATCCAGGTTTCAGGATACAAGATCAATATATAAAAATCTATTGTATAGCCAATATTTGGAAACAGCCTAAGTGCCCATCAGCAGTTGAGTGGATTAAAAAATTGTGGTACATCTACACAATAGAATACTATGCCGCTATAAAAAAGACGGAACTTTTACCATTTGCAACAGCATGGATGGAACTGGAGAGCATTATGCTAAGCGAAATAAGCCAGTCAGAGAAAGATAAGTATCACATGATCTCACTCATATGTGGGATATAATGATCAACATAATTTCATGAACAAGAATAGATCCAGAGACAAATGGGGGGGGGGGATTAGAGAGAAACCAAAGGACTTGTATGCATGCATATTAGCATAACCAATGGACACAGACACTGAGGTGGTGGGGGCTTGCCCGGGGTGGGAATGGCTAGGGGGGAAGGGGGAGTGGCAATTGGGGAAAAAGGAGACATATGTAAAACTTTAGACAATAAATTTTAAAAAGTCTATTGTATTTATACATACTAGCAATGTACAGTCCAAAAATAACATTAAGAAAACAATATCATTTACAATATCATCAAAAAGAAAACAATGCTTAGAAATAAAATTAAGAAAAGAAGTGTAAAGCTTGTATATTGAAAACTATAAAACTCCATTGAAAGAAATTAAAGAGACCTCAGTAAATGGAAAGGTATCTCATGTAACTAACTAGAAGATTTAATATTATTAGGATCCAAACTGACCTACAGATCCTCGGAATCCCTATCAATTTCACAGACGATTTTTTTTCCAGAAACTGACAAGAAGTTCCTAAGGTTTATATAAAAATTCAAGAAACTCAGAATAGCCAAAAAAAATAAATAAAATAAAATAAAAACAAAGTTGAAAGACATGTTTTTCCCAATTTCAAAATTTATTACAAAGCTACACTAATCGAGACAGTGTGGTGTTAGTATGAAGATACACATACAGATTCATAGAATAAAAGTTAGAGTCCAAAAATAAACCCTCTTATTATTATGGTTAATTGATATTTGATAAGAGAATCGACAGTCAATGTCAAAAACAGTCTTTTCAATAAGTTGTACCAGAGAAGTAGATATCCTATGCAAAAAATGAAGTTAGACCCCTACCTCAAACCATATATGAAAATTAACTCAAAATATATCATCAAACTAAATGAACTAGCTAAAACTGTGAAACTATTAGAAGAAAACGTGGGAGTAAATCATCTTGACCTTGGATTAGGCAATGATTTCTTTCAAATTCACAAGTGACAAAAGAAAAAATAGACAAATTGGATTTCATTAAAATGAAGAACATTTGTGTTTCAAAATACACCATCAAAAAAGCAAAAAGACAACTCACAGAATGGGAGAAAATATTTTCAAATCATACATCAGATGTATACATCAGGGATGTTATATTTAGAATACATAAAGTACTCTTACAAAATCAACAATAATAAGACAATTTCATTTAAAGGTGATCACAGTTTATACTAAAAAAAAAAAAAATCTAGAAACAGACTTTACACCCTTCACAAAAATCAACTTAAAATGGATCCTAGACCTAAATTTAAAATGCAAAAGTATGAAACGCATGGAATATAACATTGGAGATAATCTTGGGTATTGCGATGGTTTTTTAGATATAAAACCAAAGCCATGGTCCATGAAAAAAAAATAGTTGATAAGCTGAACTTCATTAAAATTATAAATTTCTGCTCTGTGAAAGACACTGTCAAGAAAGTGCAAAGACAAGCCACAGCTTGAAAGAAAATATTTGCAAAAGATAGAGCTGATAAAGGACTATTCTTTAAATTATACAAAGAACTCACAGTCTACTGGGTTTGGCTCAGTGGTTGGAGTGTTGGCTCTTGGATTGAATGGTCTTGGGTTCAATTCCAGTCAAGGGGTCAATCCCTGGCCCCTGTCGGAGTGCGTGCAGGAGACATAGTTACCATATAACCCAGAAATTTCATTCCAAGGAAATTGCAAACTTATGCTCACATAAAGACATGTACACAAATATGTACAGCAATATTATTCATAATAAACAAAAATTAAAAATAGCCCAAATGTCTACCATTTGGATAAATGAAATGTGTGTCCACACAGTGAAATGTTATTTGGCCCTAAGAAGAAATGAAACACAGACAGATGTTACAATATCAATGACTCTTGAAAGCATTATGCTAAGTGAAAGAAGTTAGTCACAAAGACAGTCATAACCATATAATCACAAATTACATAATTCCACTTATATGAAATGTCCAGAAAAAGAAAACCCATTGGTAAATCAGTGCTTAGAGCTAAGTGGGTGGGATGCAGGAGTGGGGTTGTGATAGCTAGCCAGTATGGGGTTTCTTGAGGTGATGAAAGTATTCAAAATTGACTGTAGTGACAGCTACACATATTGCAAATATACTAAAAACCACTGTACTGTGTACTTTAAAGTGATGATGTCTACATATAAAAACTGTATCTTGATTTTTTTACATGGAGTTAGACAGGTGGGCAGACACCAGACCTTTTCAGGCCCCATGAGCCACAGAGGTACCAAGATTCCCTGCCTGTGGGGGAGCACAGGACTTGTTTGAAATGTCTGTGAGGAGGATTCTCTGAAAGGTCAGGGGCCTCTAGGGAGACCTTGCTGAAGGTGGCAGCCCCTGCCTTGACTTTTCCAAACAAGTCCGAGCCCCTCGGTGTTTTACTGGAATCTCTATGTTTAGTCCTTAGACACGACCTTGTAGAAGCAGGTGCTTTCTCGAGGATACTTACCCTGCTGATTGTATCTAGAGGTTAATTTTAGTTCAAGCTGTTGTTATAATAAAAGCCTAAAGGAGGCAGGTGAACAGGGTGGTCTGGTGCCTCTGGCCAGGCAGCTCCTTAGCCCTCTCTTTCACAGAAATGTGTGTCAGAGTAATCATTCATCCATTGCTCAGGGTCTGCTGGTCAGTCCCCGCACCTGTCTCAACTAGAAGATGACTGAATGAGCTCAAAATGTCCTTTCAGCTCCCCGAGCCTTGGAAGAGAAAGCTTTCTAGGGCATCTACACTGCGTAGCTCTGTATGTGGGTAACGGCTAGGTTCCCACTGCCTGTGGATGAACAGCCCTCTGCCCTTCCCTCCCCAGATGTGGAATCTTTATTTCCCCTGGGATCATCCTGGGTCAGTGGCATTTCATCCAGCTCCAGGGCTGTGCTCTCCACTGGAGAGTACCTGGCACATGCTTCTCCTCTTATCTGGGCTCTTGTTCCTCTGCCCGGCTCATCAGTTTTTTATGAAACAAGCAGGAAATCATAAATTTTTGAGTCATGCAAACGACCTTGCTCCTCAGCTGAAGTTCAGGCCTTTGTCCAATTTTGCTCCCTGACCTACTTCCTGTGGTGGCAGATACTAAATTTTCTCATATAAAAGTAAGTATTCACCCATTCTGAAAGGCTGAGGATTTTAATCCTCAGTTTTAGGGGAAGGATTGTGACACTGAAAACACCTCTAAGTAGAATGTTATAGAAGGAAAAACTCAATGAAGTCTCTCTGGGCAAAGGAGAGAGACAGTGATATTTACATAGACCTGACAGGTACACAGAATAGGAGAGGCAGAGAAAGGTTTTAAAAAACAAACATCTCAGATTGTCCCCCAGGGAAGGAATTCCCTGTAGCCAGGCTACAGGTACTTTTCCAGTAAAAAGCAAACCATCACAATCCAATAACTCACTCTCCAACCATCTGGCACGCTGTGACTAAGATTTGAGTCCTAGTGACTAAGTCACAGACTGCCATGGGTAGAGTGAGAAAATCCTTCCTTTCTTTAGCACCGAGATGGAATGGGCAATGGCTGCTTATATAAATGAGGTTGATTTAAGCATGTAGTTCAGGGGAAAAAAAGCTAGTAAGCAGCCTTTGGAATGAACTGGTCTACAGCCATTTGTACTGTGTGAACAAGTCCCTGCAGGCAGACAGGAATGGGGTGCGTTCTCTGTGTGCCCCCACCCTCCACCGACTCGCCTCTTTGGTTGAGCAAGGAGCTGGCAGAGTTGCCTCACCCAAGCGCAACACCGCTGCAAATTAGGTTGTCTCCCCACCCACCCGGAAGCAGTACTCCTGCTGTCCCTCACAACACTCCCCTCCCACTGGTCTCACTCCAACTGATAGAGATAAAGGGTTCGACACTGAGGAAAGTAGCTTGCATTGAAAAATGAAAATGAGGGGAGTTGTGCCAGTGTGCAATGACAAGGCACGACCTCAGCCAGAACTAGGACTGAG
>NW_006298049.1:1065663-1084928 GCF_000327345.1 Myotis davidii | reverse complement strand
TCAAGGGGATGTTCCTTTAAAAAAAATATTGATTTCAGAGAGGAAGGGAGAGGGAGAAAGAGATAGAAACATCAATGATGAGAAAGAATCATTGATTGGCTGCCTCTGGGGATTGAGCCTACAACCTAGACATGTGCCCTGACCAGGAATCAAACCGTGACCTCCTGGTTCATAGGTCGACACTCAACCACTGAGCCATGCTGGCTGGGCAGGGACGCTACTTTAAAAAAAAAAAAGGTGGAATTAGTAGGTGTGACAAACTGGGAAGAAACATCTGAAGATGATCATTTCAAAGTTTCTAATTTGGTGAGTAGGTTGAAGATCATCAACATTGAGTGAGACTCAGTAACAGGTCAGGCATTATACAGAGAGGCAGCCGCGATCTCGGCTGCAGGAGGCTCCCATAAAATACCAGTGTCTTATTCAGAGTCTGAGCCAGTAGCCGCAGGAAAAACAATTTATGCCATTCAGGACAACTCATACAAATGTAATGTGGAACCTGTTTTATCTAGCGTTTTTTAAGGTAACTTTTATGTAAATCAAACCACCTTAAAAAATAAATCCTGTAAACACTGCTGAGTAATTGCCCTAAGCAGTTCCCTTCCTCCAACCTGCCTTTTCCCAGAACTTCAAGCTCTTTTTGAAGCACAACAAATACCTAAGTGGGTCTTGGCTTTGTTCAACTCACATTGCAATTCCTCTAAATGTATAACTCATCATTGTGTTAAACTGATGCAAAACAGACTGAGCTGCAAAAGGTGTGCAACCCATGCCCTATTTGGTTTGGCTCAGTGGGTAGAATGTCAGTCCACAGACTGAAGGGTCCTGGGTTTGATTCCAGTCAAGGGCTCCTTGGTTACAGGCTCCATTCCTGGCCTTGGTCAGGGTGCGTGCAGGAGGCAATCAATCAATGTGTCTCTCTCACATCGACGTTTCTCTCTCTTTCTACTTCTCCCCTTCCTTTACACTCTCTTTAAAAATCATTGGGAAAGTGTCCTCAGGTGAGGATTAACAAAAAAGAAAACAAAAAGGTGTGTGTCCCAAATATTTGGCAGACATGAAAGAGGCGGACACACTTATTATTGGTAGGACACAGCAGTTTCCAAACTGACCTAGGGCAACATTCTTCAGAGTGGCCTAGTGGCCATGCTGCATCTGAGTAATATTTACAACAACTAGGGCTAAGAGCCAGGCAGTGTGCTACACACTGGGTTGACAAGGACTTACAACGTGAGGTGGAGTGGGCTATAGTACGACCTAAGGCTGACCTCTGTCTTCTTACTGGTGTCAGAAGGTTAATTGTGGTTTTTAGCTCTGAAACCCATGGATAACAGATTCTATGCAAATGTGCACTATGATGATGTTAATGCTTCTATATGAAAGACTCAGGAGTATATAGTTCCCAGAGACAAAAAATTTGCTTAAAGATTAGAGGTAATGTCAAAGAAAGTAATTAAATCTAGAACTTCAATTATGGTTCCCATTTGTTTTTAAAAGCAGTCAACAAATATTTACTGAATATACAGTAAGGTTCTGGAAAGATTTACAGAACCATAGGAAGCAATTAATCTCTTCTGGTAGGGGCTTAAAGTCATGTTGGAGGATAACACATAAATGTACACACACACACACACAGACACACACACACAAAATCTAACAATCTAATGTGTCATGTAATTTCCAAATGGGAGGTACTGTAGGGAGTAATCCTATAGGAAGTAATATAGGAGTAGCAAAGTAGCAAGAATGAAGAGAGTAGATATCTTCCATGGAGAGCTTCATATAAGAGGGAAAATGAATTGATGTTGTGTCTGGTAAAGAGGCAAGATTCATCTGCACACAGAAAAATGTAGAAGTTACTCCAGACAGGAGTAGAGTGATGGGCAGGCATAAAAGGCAAGAAGATAATAAAGTGGGTCCAGACAACTGTGAGTCCAGCAGACTAGCCATGGCAAAGGGGAGGTAGGTGGGGAATGCATTTGGTGGCTCCCATGCATGCAAAAGTAGCCTAGGTGGAATGACAACATCAAAGGGTAAGGGAGACTCATATATCTTAATGGTGATCTCTTTGTTAAGGTGGTATCTACCAGGCCTTGACACTGCAAAGTTACAAAAATTAATAAATATCTTGAGGTACATACAACACACTTTTAAATTTAATCCTCATTATTAACATTACCCCATTACTAAGTCTACATAATCAACCAAACAATGAGTGAAACCCTGATTTGTAGCATTTGCCCATTTCTGTGGTGTAAATACTCCCACCATGGCTATGAAGCTTCCAATGTGACACCAGTGAAAATGGAGTTGGGAGGAGATACACAGTACCTAGTTGTATGGTATGCCCATCAGACACAATTGATACATGTAACCTCTAGAGCATAGGTAATAATAAAATGTAGTAAAGTAATTAAGAAGTGATGAGTTGAGTATTTTTTATATCTGTTTAGAATACAATTTATTTAATTGTAAATCTATATAATTTAATTTTTAAAAGTAAATGTGTTTAACAACTGCCTCACAAGATTCCTGAAAATGTAACAGTTGGCTGTTAGGAGCTGGTAGGGAGTGAATCCAGCACATCCCTGCAGGCATTATTGCCTGTAACCAGGTGGCCTCCCAGGGCATCGGTCACAAAGCCACAAATAAGTGGTTAAATCTCTTAGATCCTTGTGGTCTGGCATGTGCTGCAGTCAGGGGAAATGTGCATTTTAACCAGAGGAAAGAGGGAAAATGGTTGTGTGGGTTCTTCATTACAGGTGTCTTTGCCTGGTGAGATGTTTAAGATGTGCATCTGTCAATGTCCAGTGATCCATGGTGAGACAATAGGACTAGGAAACAAAACCCCCAATTTAATACCTACTTCTTGCTTAGGGTGAAAGTTCAGTTCTTTTTCCTCATCCATAAGGGTGATATGATTGCTAGTAATGATATTATAAATACATAGATACAAACAATATTGCTAAAATGCCTGGCCCAGTACCTGGACAACAGTAGGCTATGTGTATGTGTGTGCATGTGTGTATATGTATGTTTACTATATATTATATATTAATTATATATTATAGTATATAATGACACACAGATATGTATGTGTAAATATATTTCACATATAAAATTTATGTATTAAAAATAATTTATATATATATAAATATTATATATATACTGACATGTTATATATGCATGTGTGCAACCATTTATATTTTTTTAATTAGAAAATACTTTGGAACTGATTCTTAAATGACAAGTACTTTACATGCATTAACATATATTAACTCATTAACTGTCATAATCCTTAAAGGTAAGTAGGTGTTATTATTATTATTGTTATTCTTTTAATAGATGTGTAAACTAACATAGGGAAACTAAGTAACTTGCCCAAGGCCACAAAACTAACAAGAAGTACAGTAGCTAGGATTCAAGCCCAAGGTGTCCAGCACTGTAATTGATATGTGCTTTCAGACACTCCAAAGTGTTCATTTTCTTCCTCATTCAGAGCAAAGGCATGAAATAGCAACACCAAGTGCCATGTTTCTAGGTCTACGGGCTGTTCTGCCAGCACGTCCCACAAGGCAGACTATTAATTTTGTGTGTCTCAGAAAGAATGGTGTGATCTGTGGTTACGGTAAGTTTCTGGACATGAGAGGAGGTGTGGAGCTGGTGGTCAAGGAGAGCCTTCACAGGGAAGTTACCTGAAGCGGTGGGAAACAAAGCAGCCTTTGGCGGGAAAGCTCCACTGAGCCCTGGGTGGCAAATGGGGCCTCGTGGTGGTGGGAGGGTCGAGGCTGCCAAGCTTCTTGGTTGCCCCTCCATTGACTGGTATTGCTAGAAGGCCTCTCCGCACTGGCAGGAGGCCTTCTGTCCTCCTCTGACATAAAAGAATGCTAGGATGTCAGAGCAATCAGATAATATCCTTTATGTTTGCAAAGTTAGGAAGAGTAGGTATCAGGACCAGTCATTTCCATGCATCCTTTTTTGAGCAATAAGAAGCCTTTTTATTTATTTATTTTCCAAATGCAATCTTACATCAATAAATTCAGGGTAAGGCAAAAGTAGGTTTACAGTTGTGAGTATTGAAAGATTATTCTGATATTCTTATTTATTAATTACTAGAGTCCCAGTGCATGAAATTCATGCATGGGGAGGACCCCTAGCGGCTGCAGGCCAGGGCCTCCCTTTCCATGGTTGGCTGGCCGGCTCTGCCCCCTGGTTGAACTCCTGGTCAAACTCCCGATCAAGGGGACAATTTGCATATTAGGCTTTTATTATATAGGACTAGAGGCCCAGCACATGATTGAAATCACATGAGGAGGCACCCCTCCTCCCGCCGTGTGAGGAGGCACCCCGTGGGCGGCTGCGACAGTTGGGCCGGACCCGCGCCATGGGCGGCCGGGACCCATACCTGACTTCTGCCCCAGGCCCCCGCGTCCCCCTGGTGTGTCTGCTCCGGGTTTCTGGAGCCGCAGGCCCCCCTGTGTCTGTCTCCGTCTCTGCTCCAGGCCTCACCTGCGCGCACAGCCTCCTCCTGTCTGGTTGTGATCCGTTTTGGCATCCCAGCCTAATTTGCATATTACACACACACACACACACACACACACACACACACACACATAGTATTTTCCATATGAACAACTGTAAACCTACTTTTGCCCCAGCCTGTATATAAAAGAGAAAGAAGTGAGACAGCTGGGTTGAGGATCATGGTGTCCTGCCTTTTGGGACCTGTTAGTGACCCCTGAGAAATCTTCTGAAATGCAGGGGTTTTGTGGTAGAGATGGAAAGTTACAGATCTGGCTCAAACTCCCTATCATAGCCGAGGGCCTGAGAAACAGAAAGGTAAAATGATTTTCCTGAAGTGTCACCAGCAGGTACAACCGGCCTGAGAATCTGCCGGGTCCACTAGTGTCTTGGAGCCACAAAGTCACTCAGACCTCTCCACTGGTGACCCACTGGCCAAAGTGGGAAGTGACTCGCTCACACCAAGGCATAAGCAAGAGACCCGGGCAACAGCTAACCAAGTGGGTCTGCCACCATGTCTTGATGAAAGGTTCTAGCTTTGTTTGCAGAACAGATGCTGAGACAGAGGGATCGTATTTTACTGTAATGGAAGCCGTTTTAATATATGCCTCCCCCATCTGTCTTCTGTAAAGGTGCAGTGCCTTCTGTCTTTATCTGGCTGAAAGGTACAGTTATTTTTATTGTCAGGAGCATAAAATATATAGCGCCACTTGAATGGACTTCTTTGGAAGGCACAGAGGCTAGCTGCTCAGCACAAAGCCACTGCTAAATATTTCGTAGGGTTTTTATAATTCATGAAACCTGCTATTCATGGAGGTTTTCTAGAGACCCCACCGGGGATCCCGGATTGCTTCCAGGAGGAGCAGAGAAAGGAGAGAGTGCCACTTTCCTTATGGGCCTACTGATCGGATCCACTTGTCTCATCTCCCCAAATGTTTACGTAGGGCTCTCTCCTGATCACCAACTCGCCCAGTGGGAAGCTGCTTCTTGCCCCTGATGCGGGCTGCTTTTCAAAGAGCTGTTCAGCTCCGTCAGGACCCGGTTTATTAGTTCACGTAAAGGACCGGGCTGGATGTTGTCATGAGGACGTCGTTGGGTTAATTTTATAAACCAGGGTGATGTTCGCGGATGAAAGCTGTTCAGTGGCTATAAAAATACTCTGCTGTGATGATTAACGCGTGGTCATTGCCCACGAGCTTATTTAAATGATGGAACAGTGGCTACTATTTTAATCGAATAGAGTCTCACTCAAGTCTCAAAGCACTTTTCTGACACTAAATCACGGCGAGTGTTATTTAATCCTTGCTGCGGAGACAGGGACAGTGAAACACACTAATGCATGTGCTTTACCCACCGACAGCAGTTACAGTTTACAGTGGCGAAGTGATATAGGTGCTTTTCCAGAACATCATGTCCCAGACTCATCTTCCTTGTCCCTCTTGCTGGGCATTTTGTAACATATCCTGAGCGGAAGCATCTCTGGAGAAGGAGGGCAGAGCCCACGGGAAGCCCCGTTCGCAGGCACTTATTGAGGTTGGGAGGTACCAGGGTTCTAGACACGTTCTCAGAGCCCCTGCAATTCCAAGACAGAGGCTGAGCAGCGAGCCTGTGGTGAACTGAGGGCTGAGAGCTCCACGCGTGCAAAGAGAGGGAGAGCAGCCGGATGAAGAGTGAAGAGAGTGATGCTTTGTTTGCAAAGGTATTTTATTCACGAATCTTAATTTGGGTTTTCTCAGAAGCACATTTTCATCCCCAATTTACAAAAGAAGGAACTGAAGCCCAGAAAAGTAAGTTCACTCGCCCCAAATGACATGCCTATTAGAGGGGGGAGGCAAGGCTTGTGTCCTAACTACACGATGCATAGAAACCACATGCATTGATTTGTGTATCGTCGTACTAACGGGGCATGTACGTACACAAATAGGCGACTGTTAAATGACAAGAGCGTGACGGTCTAAGGAGCTGGGCCCTGCCCCCTACTCCGCATCTCTCAGGAGACTTTATCTCTGACCTTACCAGCCCAAAATAGTCTGCAAAGCACATTTACATCAGGTGTGTAATAATCTTCTGCTTCCCACCACATGCATGTTATTGTGCACAATCCAGTCCACAGCATGTTACATAACACACTTTCAGAATGCGCACACTGACTACAAGGAACTTGGGTTAAGTCTGCCTTGACATGTAGGTGAAGCCTAAATTGCAGGTGTGCATGTGTGCAGTGGTTCACTTTATAAGCAGGACTTAAGGTTCCTGATACATCTTTGACCCTCTGGAGTTATCAGGTGCTAGCGGAGTTCCCAAGCAAACCATTTGGGAAGGACCTTGAAGTTGTCACCATTCTAATCTGCATTACAAAAACCAGATGGCCAATGAAAATAAGCTGGTCAGGAGCCATGCAATAAACATTCACGGAGGACCAACCATGTCTAGAACATTGCGTTAGATGCCGGGGCATCCACTGTGTGAGTTGCTGTCCTCCAGAGTTAATTGCCTAGTTCACAATCCATAGCCATAGACCAGGGTTTCCCAGCTCTGGGCTGGGGGGCCCCAGGTTTCTCCAGGACCACAGGAGACTTAGGGGAAAGCTCAGCCGGTCCCCTGCTTCTACTGCCCAACCAGGGCGTTCCTCTCCTGCTTGGTCTTGTGTGCTGGGAGTCAGCATAACATTTTACATTTATAAAAAGCGTTCACTGCTCGAAATAGCTTGAAAGTCATTTCATTAAGGTATTAGGGCTTAAAGTAAAAAAAAAAAAATGTTTTTTTAAATTCACATTTTGTCAATTCCGTTTTTGTCTTCAGGTAGTCAAACATCTTGAATGAACTATCATTTATTTTACATTTTGAAATGATAAATGAAAACATATTTTATGCTGAAATGTTTATTTTATTTTTTTGACTATGAATTTATGCATTCCTATTGTTGAAAATATTAAAAACACAGAGAGGTTTAAAAATTGTAGTCACATTTCTCAAGATAATTACAGTTTGCATCGTATTACAGTCTGTGTAGTTTTAACCTATCCCAATCATGATGGTAACTTACATTTTTGGAAAATGAGAAGCATACAAGAATTTGCATGCAGTCTCTGCACAGGTGCCAGGCTAAGCAACCCCTATTGTTCCAATCCAAGCACACAGGCTGCTGAAGAATTGTACACAACATTTTATGTGTTGCATTTGCAATTTCTATTATATTTTTAACTTCACCCAAAGCAGGATTTCTTATGGGTCTGAGTCTCCAGGCCAAATCTAATTTGCCCTAGTTGCTGGAGAAATTGCCAGCATTGGAAGTATTTTCAATCCACAGGGACGTTCAGCATTCTCTGTTCTAATTCCCGCACGGGCACCCTGTGCAAGTTTGTCAGGCCTGTGTCTTTGTGATGCTGCTGCTGAGGCACACATACACATGGCTGGATTTTAAATGCGTGCTCCATTTCCTAGAGCCCTTTCCAAAAAAGCAGGAAGAAAAATGGGCACTCGCATGCTGGTGTTACCATTCCTGATCATGGAGCTACAGGGTTTTAGAGCAGCAGCATGATGGACAGAAACCCAAATGACCGAGCCAACTGAACAACGTGAAGTCCACGTGCAAAGGCTAAGTTTTAATTGCCCATCATTTTGTTGTTTCACTCTTCTCCCTGCTCTTTGGACTTATGTCTTCAAATAAAAATAACCATATGTAAAATATGCAACTAAAAACGATGCTGTTGGCAGGTCATGCATAACCTAAAAATTCTGAGGTTAAGACCAGATTCTTTTCTGGAATCTAGAAATAAGATGTTTTATATAGGTATCCGTTTTTGATTTGATGGGTGGTCTTGGAAAAATCAGTATGAAGTGTACGCAAGCCGTCAAGAACAAACCTAAGGAACAGCTAAATTAAGAATGTCATCTTTTCACTTTACATCTCCACAGATGAGTCATTCAAATGCCTTTTAATCCCTCGACATTTAAAATGATCACCACACTGAAAACTGTTCATTCTGTAGGCCACATTTTCAATTGTGTGTTAAGTGGGTTCTGTGCACTGCTCAGAGAAAGGTCTATGTAAATACATAGGCTTAAACCAGATGCAACCAGATATATAATCTGTCCAAAGATAAACATTTATGGCACATAAATATCTCTTCTGCTCTTCACACATTTATTTTGGTGAGTTAAAGGGAAGTAGAGGAACAGAATTTTAGGGTTGAAATAAGACCTGATCGTTTCACAATATGTGTCAAGCTTCCCACGTGCCAGTTACAATGCCAGGGACCTGGGGTGGAAGGTGGGTGAGCCATGGTCTCCATTTTGGACTAGGTCGTGTTGAGTGGAAGAGTCTCAGTGCCTTCTATAGAACTAGAACTGACCATGATGTATTCCTGGGAGAAGGAAGGGAGTAGATGGAGCCAAGACTGGTATTTGTGTCTACAAAGTGCACAGAGCAATTCACTGAATTTTGGCCTCCCTGGGAGCCTAATTCCTCATTCCACAGCATCTCTTTAGTGAAAAGTTATAATTTCAAAACAGATGGCCTCTGCAAAGTTCCCTCCCACCCCCACGTCCTCCTCGTCCTTCCCTTAAAAAAATAAATATGTTTTTATTGATTTCAGAGAGAGGAAGTGAGAGGGAGAGAGAGATAGAAACATTGATCGGCTGCCTCCTGTGTGGCCCCCAAACCCGGGACCAAGCCTGCAACCCAGGCATGTGCCCTGACTGGGAATTGACTAATGACCTCCCAGTGTAAGAGGTGATGCTCAACCAACTAGCCACACCAGCTGGGCTCTTCTTTCTTATCCTCATGTTGTTCTTATTCCTCTTCCTCTTCCACTTTCTTCTCCTCCTCCTCCTCCTTCTTCTTGAGTTTAAGACCTATTTCTTGGTTAGGGTTTTCATATTTAAGTTTCTTAACCTGTTCATGTCTATCAACAAAACAATTCTCTACAGATTTAAATAAAAGTGACACCAGTCCCTGTTTTTAATGCTATATGTTCTCTATTGGAAGATAAAAAATGTAAGTATGTAAATGTTTATGGAAGATTCCAGTGCACTGTTTCATATTCTCCAAGACATATCACAGTATGACTGTTAAAAGAACATATAGATAACACATCTTAATTTATGTACTCCAATCTCATGTTAGCTTTTTACATTCCACTACGCTAAAAATACTTTATTACAAGTTGTACATAATGTAAATACTTTTTATCTCAGTTTTACTTTAGTAAATTGTAAGCATGTCATTTCATTATGTCAGTTTTTAAAATCAACCTTAAGGAACTATGACTTACACATGACAAAATGCACCTAGATTAGTGTACAGTTTCACCAAATGTATGTATCTGTATAACTATCTTCACAGACAAGACACAGAACATTCCATCACCTCAAAAAGTTCCCTCTGTAATGACATTCTCCTCACTCTCAGCCCTAGTCAACTGCTTATTTGCCTTCTGTCACTATTAATTAGATTTGTCTTTTTTGGCATCATAAAATGTGCATTCTTTTGTATGTATCTTTTTTAAATATATTTTTTAATTTTTTCAGAGAGGAAGGGTGAGGGATAGAAACATTAATGATGAGACAGAATCATTGATCTTGATCAGGGGTCCTCAAACTACGGCCCGCAAGCCACATGCAAATACAAATATTGTATTTGTTCCCATTTTGTTTTTTTCCGTCAAAATAAGATATGTGCAGTGTGCATAGGAATTTGTTCATAGTTTGTTTTAAAACTATAGTCCAGCCCTCCAGTGGTCTGAGGGACAGTGAACTGGCCCCCTGTTTAAAAAGTTTGAGGACCTCTGATCTTGATTGTCTGCCTCCTGCATTCCTCCTACTAGAGATCAAGCCTGCAACTCGGACATGTGCCCTTGATTGGAATCAAACCTGGGACCCTTCAGTCCACAGGGCAATGCTCTATCCACTGAGCCAATCTAGGGCTGTGTCTATCTTTTTTTATCAGCATAATATTTCTGAGATTTATCCATGTTGTTGCATATATGAATAATTCATTCCTTTAAAAAGCTGAGTGTAATTCCATTGGGTGAATACGTCATACTTTGTATATTCATTTAACTCTTTTTTTGTTTGTTTTGTGTTTGTTAATCCTCATCTGAGGATATTTTTCCATTGATTTTTTAGAGTGAGTGAAAGGGAGGGGGAGACATAAAGAGAAACATCGATGTGAGAGCAGCACATAGATTGGTCCCAACAAGGGCCAGGGATCGAGCCTGCAACAAAAGTACTTGCCCTTGACAGGAAGGTACTGAATCCACGGTCCCTCAGTCCCAGGGCCCCTGAGCCCAACAGGGGAGGGCTCATTTAACTCTTGACAGACATTTGAGTTGTTTCTAGTTGGGGACTATTAAGAATAAAGCTGCTGTGAACATTCATGTACAAATAGCTGTATAGAAACATATGTAGAAGAAGAAGAAGGAAAAGCAGGTTGTTTATTATTTAGTTATAAAGCTTCTTTATGTGTCTGGAGATAGGTCCTTTGGCAGATATATGTATTGTGAATATTTTCTTTCCCCGTTCTGTGGTTTGCCTTTTCATTTTCTTAAGGCTGTCTTTCAAAGAGCAGAAATTTTCGACATTCCTTGGACAAAGTGAGCACATCTGTTTACAAAATAGCTTTGCTAATGAGCTCCATGAATATTTCTTAAAATGTTATGCCAAAGCAAATTGCATTACCTGTTTTCACAGTATTAATAATGGGTTTGTGGCAGAGTCCCAGGCGTCACCAAGCACAAGACTCAGCAGTGATGCATGCCCCCCCATGTATCACTACCGGGAGTTTCTGCCTCAATGCCACGTTCATTTCATTCCTTTCTCTCCAATACTCCTCCACAGAATGTTTTCCTCACTACACAGCATGAGTCATCAATGAATAACTATCAACACTATTTCCTTACAGTGTCAGGCTGGCCATGACCTCTGTGTTGCATCGGAAAAGTAATTTAAGCATTGGGCTTGTTCTAGATTTAAGAAAGAACAGAAATCTCTGAGATATGTGACTTAGAATGCTCAAGCCTCTCCTTGGCTCTCAAAATTGGAACCCGGTGAGTTTGTCTTTTCTCCTAGAAAAACTAGTGGCCTGTATTTTGTTTCTTATTTGTACCAAATAGCAAATATTTGTTCAAGTGTACCATATTGCAAGCATGGTGTCAGGAAAGAAAAAATATCTAGGGTACCATGTGTCAAATCTTTTAGTTATTGCTCGTGAAACAGTGAGCATCTTGACGGTAGGACACTGAATTCATTTTTTGTGTGCTTAGTACTGCCATACAGGTTTTTGTTAAATGTAGTTAACGGATGAATGATTGTACGCATGCGCACATGAGTGAAGTGTCAGAGTGCGTTCCCTGGCTTGAGTTTTCTTTCTTTTTTTTCTTATGGGAATATTTTCTATGATAGGAGAGCTATAACCAAATAGCCACAGCCACTCGAGGGGAAACAATGCTGTGACAGCAGTAAGATCTGCCAGCAACACCACAGCCAGCAAGTCAGTTAATACCTGGAATTAGGCTTGTATCATTTTTATTTCTAATGGTCAAAATTTCCCAAAGTGAGATAAAATGCACCAGACATCAGAAATGAGGTGGGCCATCAGAAAATTACTTTCTTCTTAGATTATATCAGAGGAAAGATAAATGATAAAAAGATTGACTACCACTATAACCAATACTATTTAGTGCAGTTTGCAAAAACAGTTTTATACTTTTCTCACTGGACACTTGCCTCCATTACACAGAGCTGGAAATGAGGCTCAGCGAATGGGAATTTCTTGCCCAAGCTTTTGCAGCTACTTAACAGCGAAGTAGACACATTCTAGTGTTCTTTTTTGCTGCCTAAAGGGATGACCTCTTGCAGATGGATTCCATGGATGGTAGTCTACATCATGTCTACCTTTCTCTCTTCCCCTGGACTTTTAAATAAAATCCCTTTGTTGTGCCATGAAATGAGATTAAATTATTCTTACTATAGTATAATTTTATGATGCATGAGGCACAGTATTAAAGAAAACAATTCTCAAAACTTTGACACTACGCTTCATCTAATTCCATGGGGAAGAGCCCCATGGAAGCCATGACTCCATGAGCCCTCAAATTCCTTTTTCTATGCAAACCCTGTTTTATAAGTTGGTAGTGAGAACAAGCCAAAATGACCCTTTTTTCTTAATTATGCTCTACTGTCCAGGAGGAACTCCTTAGCTTAGATACATTCATTCAGGAATGTCTATTGCCTTGGATTGCCTGGAAGGACAATGGGCTTGACAGTTGTAGACCAAAACTTGGGAGGAAGGACCCTAGAGCTACTGATCACCCCTATTCAACCCTCTAAGGAGCAGCACTATCTGTGAGCGATCCCATTAGGACCTTCTGGAAACCAGCTTGCATTTGGAGAACGGTCTTCAATTGCAAACATGGCTGAGACTCTGAAATAACAGATTCCCACTAATCTTGTAGCAGGATTACATTTTAGGCTATTGCTTTGCAAAAGATGAAGTGTGCTTGCCTCCGCCTCACTGATGACAGTACCACTGTAGGCTTTGTAACAGTCAATTTTGTTCAGGATCAGGGCTGGGGAACTGAACAAAATGTGAGATTCTATGTTCCCATAATAGTTGAGAGCTATGACAGAGAAAAAATACAATTTAATCTCTCTCAAACAGCTACATTTCTACATTCTATTGGCCCCTACAATAACTACGTGAAATATAAATAGCTCTCTTTATTAAGGCTTCATTAAGAATTTTTATATCTATGTGACAAGTGGTGCATTCTTTGCACAGAGCAAAGTACTTGAAGCTTTGATTCCAGCTGGTCTGGATTGGAAAACTCATTACTGCTCCTAGCCTGACTGCCAGCAAACTCCTCCGGGAGAGATATGGCCTTATATGTATAGAAACAGTCAGACTGAATTGGTCAACTTTTATAAATAAACCATTGGAAAATGTAATTTAGAAGGAGGAGTAGATCAATTACAGATTGTTTCCTTAATCTTCTCCATCATTTCCCAGTTCCAAATTTTAGGCATTTTTCATAACAAGAATAATAATTATAGTATGTGACAAAGCTCATCATTCAGTCTTTTATAACACGTCATCTATCTATAATGACAGAAGGAATTGCCAATGACATTACAATTTGGAGGCAGAATTACAAGTTTATTTATAGTTCGGGCAACTGATTAGCTATCTTGACCAAGTTCTAGATGGAAATCACCATCTCTTGACTCAGAGAGTGGCACTGGGTTAAAATAAACAAGGAATCATTTCCAGTGGAGAAGATTAAAATGCAATTATGAATACGTTTATCTTTCTTTGCCCAGGGACTCTCCATCCCATAATACTACTTGCATAATGGGTTATTTTGTTCCCTTTTAAATGTTAAATTTGGAACATTTCATTCTAAGTGCTATAAAAAAAAATAAAAACATGGAATTCTAAACCCACAGATTTCCATATTTATCTGAGACAAAGAATCAATCCACTGTGCCTGCATTTAGGGAAGCACTTTCTCATCTGTGACTATAAACAAATGGAAATTAGTATTTCGCCTTGTTTATCCCGCTTTCAAACACCACACACACACACACACACACACACACACACACACACACACCCTCGCTGCTCCCTTCAGAAGGCATCTGGAAGTGCCATTTTGTTGGTGTTGGTTTCTGACTGCTCCTGCTCCCTGCTGGTCTCATGTCTTCTACCCCAGAGCTGTATTCCCCAGTTGACACTTAAGTCAATGCATGCCTGCACTGCTTCCTCCTACTGGTCCCCAATGCAAATGGACCTGTCTTCTGTCTAATTGCCTGGATGGACCTAAAAAACAGTCTCTGCACATGGAGAATCTATTATTCAACTCAGATGGAACACATGTTGCCTTTTAAGAGGGTGTCTTGGGATATACAATAGCTGAGTTTAGTCCTTAGTGGATGGAATTCAAGGCACAAGATTGACTAGTGGCAAATATCTGGCAGAAGGAAAAGCTTCCAGGTTCCCCCATAGTCCCCTCTCCCCAGTGCAGCTCTGTACTGGGCCAGATGCACATGCACAGCAGCCAACCTGCCCTGAGGTTCAGGAGTGGTGAGCGGAACAGTAACCTCCCAGCGGGTTAGAAAGTGCCCCTCCCAGCTGCATCCCTTTGCCTGACAATAGGAACTACTTTGCAGCATCTTGGCCTCCTAATGCTTAAAGCTCTGCTTTTCTAAGCTTCTCATATTCTTTTTTTTTTAAAAAAATATATATTTTATTGATTTTTTACAGAGAGGAAGGGAGAGGGATAGAGAGTTAGAAACATCGATGAGAGAGAAACATCGATCAGCTGCCTCCTGCTCCCCCCCTACTGGGGATGTGCCCGCAACCCAGGTACATGCCCTTGACCAGAATCGCACCTGGGACCCTTCAGTCCACAGGCTGACGCTCTATCCACTGAGCCAAACCAGTTATGGTTAAGCTTCTCATATTCTATTTGCATTAGCAGCCAGCTTTTCTTCAGATTCAAACTCCATTGGCTAGGCTCTAAGTAAAGAGATGTTATCCTATTTAATATTAAAAATTCAACCTTTGGAATGGCTTTTCTCAACACAGCTATTCAGGTAGCCAGTGGATGGGTCTCCTTGGAAATATCAGTAGCAGCTCGATTGCCCTGCCTCCTGACAAAGATCTTGCTGCATCATTGGCAGCCAATTTCAAGCCATTGGTGCCCCGACAAGAACTGAACTCTGAAGACCATGCAGTCAGGAGCAGTAAATATATTGTCAAGGGGCAAGACACTGGTGAGGGGTAGACCCAGATGACAATGGAGGTTCTGCCAGACCAAGACATGGTCCAAGGAGTATAGATAGCTCTCCTACAGGATCCCAACAAATGGGGCACTTGTTGTTCTAGAAATGGGTGCCCATCATGTAGGTGGAGTCCAGCCATGGGGAATTTGGGCAGCAGATATGTTGACGTTCAGGCAGTGGTACATTGAGAGGTGGAGAACAGAGGTCCTGCTCCTGGGCAAAGGGCCTACTTAGAGACAGGCAGGTCTGAGTGGGAGAAGGAGGCTGAGGCATGTCCAAAAACCAATACCCAGAAACAGGGGCAAAGGAGAGTTAAGATCTGAGTTATGGGAACAGAGGTGGGGGAGAATACCTTGGGATTTGGGACTAAGGGGCATTGTTTCATGATCAGGACTGGACCACTGAAGGAGGGGAAGGAGAAGTGTGTAGTATGTTTCTATTTTGTAGCACAATCTAGAAAAAGAGGCATATGAAATTTCTTGAGTGTGGGGGTAGGGGCTAATGTGGGGATAAGGACACATATGTAATGACTTAATCAATAAAGAAATTTTAAAAAAGAAATTTTTTGGATGGGATTTGGGGGACAACTATGATTAAAGCACAGGGTTGGGGACTTAGGATATGTGTGAAAATTCTACTCTTGGTTGATGTGAAAAAAATAAATTTAAGAAAAAGCTATGCCTTTTCTACCCATCTTGTGTCTCTTGCTTCCTTTCTCTTCTTGTCACCAGAGTCTTATTAACATTTTATCTTAAAAATTGTTGAGAGGCATCTCCTTTGGATGCCTCTGTCTCTGCCCAACTGCCTTCTGCTGGGGAGTCTGTTGTCAGTACTGGCTGCATTCAGGGTGAGATGAGCAGGGAGAGACACGTGGGGGAGGCAAGCCAAGAGCCCAGAGGTGATAGTAGTGACATTATATCACATATTGAGCACCTTCTATGAGCCAGGTACCAGGTAGAACACAATATACATCATCTAACTTAGTGTGGCAAGGTAAGCCTTGTCCTTCTCATATACACAAATAAAGCCACTGCAGCTAAAGGGGCTGTAGCACTTCCATGAGATCTCACAGCTGGTTAGTGCTCCATCAGCTTAAGCTCTCCCGGACATGGTGGCTGAGAAAGCTTCACTACCTCTTGCCTCCCAACAGGATTAGAGAGAAGAGACCAGCCTCAGCTGGGGAGATGCCAGGGCCCCCTATGAATAAATGAGAATGGATGGGCATGGACCAAAGGGTAGTGACATAGAGCTTCAGAAAGGCTAAGCCCAGGTAAAAGACTAAGCTACTTTAACTGGCTGGTACCCAGACCTGACTCCGGGTCATTAGGGGAACTCTTAATGGTAGATAAGTCCTCCTTCATTAAAAAATAGAAATTCAGGAAATAGCTAAGAACACCGATTAATGAGTACTGGTCCCCTGGGAACGTAAGAACTTCTGCTTGAGCCTCAGACATCCAGACTTGACCTCATAAAGCCAAAGCAGCCATTACAAAGAAAGGTCCGACACAGGGTGTTCTTAGTAGGTGCTGAATACTTAGCAGACTTGTGGGTTCGGGCTGAGAGGAATGGCCAGCAGGTCCTCAGTATTCCGTGATTAGCGATTTACATGACATTTTCTCAGAAGAGGTGGCAGCCACCTAATGTGCTGGCTGATGGGATGGCTCCTCTCTCCTCAGGAAATCAGCACACCCAGCCTGTTTTGGTCATTGGCATCAAACTTCAATCAAGACTGGTCTCACCAAGGACTGTGGGTCAGGGGAGTGTGCCAATGCAAGGAAACGTGGGGAGCTTGTTAAAATGCAAAGCCCCCGACCCCCAAATTCAGGACATTCTTTGGGTGATTCTGACACAGATGGTCCTGCAGGGACACTTTGGGAGATTCCTGCACAGAGAGTCCTCCACCCACCCACTGTGCTTCTCAGGGCTGAACTGGACTGGACATTCCTGATTTTGAGAGAGTGAGGTAGAGAGCCTTCCCATTGGCGTGTGAATGGCCGCTTTTCCTATACACACCAGCTCCCAGTGCCGAGGAGGAGCAGGCCCTCCTGGTGCTCAGTGGTTAGCACCGCCGTGGTCAATCCCAGGAGATACTGTGGCAGCAGGGAGAGGAGCCCTCTCAATGCCAGCTACAGTTGCCTCCTCCCTGAGCCCAATCTTTGCTGTTTTTCTATTCTGGTCACATGACCAGAGCTGGGTAGGTTCTAGAAATGAGGGACAAAAAGGCCATTTTCCTACCAATTTCTCTCCTCCGTGGCTACTAAAGCCCACCAATGTGTGCTGCATGCTGAAGACTTCCGTGCTTTTCTACCCATCAGAAGGAGGTTGGGACTTCCTCACATGGACCAACTTTAACGACAAGGATTTGCTGAGGTAGAAAATTCCTCAGTGGCGGGCTTGATGGATGATGCAACATGGTCTTCTGGGGACACAATGATTTGCAGCAGCGTTTCAGCAACCTAAAATAAACCATCACTCTGCACAGGAGTGACAAGCTTAATGTCTACACTCTTCATCATAATTCTGGTGGCGGAGCTTCCCAGACTTGAGGTTAGCGCCTCTCACTTTGGCCCAAATATTTAGAGCAGGAACATGGGAGGGATTGTATGAAAATTGTTCTTTAGATGATCACCTTTCATCTGAGAATCTCAAGCACTTTATAAATATTAGTTAAATAGTTACAACACCTTAGTACAGCTGTTCTCAACCTGTGGGTTGCGACCCCTTTGGGGGTCGAACAACCCTTTCACAGGGGTCGCCTAAGACCATCGGAAAACACACATATAATTACATATTGTTTTTGTGATTAATTACTATGGTTTAATTATGTTCAATTTGTAACAATGAAATTGGGGGTCCCCACAACATGAGGAACTGTATTAAAGGGTCGCAGCATTAGGAAGGTTGAGAACCACTGCCTTAGTATGTGTAATTATTATCCATCCACCACCTCCAATTTCATGCCAACTTCTTAAAGATGAGGAACTTGAAGGTTAACATGGCTAGACTTCAGTGGCTGAGCTTATCACAGAGGCAATACTTTTCATTTCTAGTCTCGCATTGAAGAGGAGTAGAGTGTTGGAAAAGACCATACGATTCCTATGCATTTATACATTGTAAAGTACTATGTGTAGGAGAGTAGAAGAATAAAATATTGCATTATCATTTAATTATAAGGACTACATTAATCCTACCTTTGAACCAACCTTTTCCCTCCCAAGAAACTTAGCTTCTCTTTCACAGTCTTTCCATCTACAAAATAGTGTCATACCTGAAGCAGTTACTGTCTGCTGTTTAGGTTCCAGTGCAGATACAAGAAAAAAGGGTCCTCGTTCACACTTTGTTTGTCTGATTGTGGCAGCCAAGATTTAAAGGGGGAATACAAAAATAATAATAACACTAATAATCCTATATAATAAAACCCTAATGTTCAAATCAACTACACAGCAGAACGACGGGTCACTATGATGTGCACTGACCACCAGGGGGCAGATGCTCAGGAGCTGCCCCCTGGTGGTCAGTGTGCTACCACAGGGGGAGCACCGTGCTGCCAGAAGCCGAGCTCACGGCCCCGGGCCAAAGCTGGCAGGTGGACATCCCCTGAGGGGTCCCAGACTGGGAGAGGGTGCAGGCTGGGCTGAGGGACCCCTCTCCAGTGTACGAATGGCATGCACCAGGCCTCTAGTAATAAAATAAAATGAAATAGTGTCATAATGGATTCCCTAATCTCTTACATTAGTCTACTGTAAGCATTGACAGCTTGTCAAATGGTGTGTTCTAAAATCTATAAAATGTGTTCCTGTTTCCTGTAATAACAGCATACCCTCACAATTTGAAATGGATTATCCTAATATATCACCCAACCCTGAAGAATTTTCATGATCAAGGTTGTTATTCACATTATCAGCTATCCTTCCTCTTCATATTAGTTCAAGGCCACTGGCTTGGATGATACTTATCTG
>NW_006298049.1:1058244-1065143 GCF_000327345.1 Myotis davidii | reverse complement strand
GAGAGAGAGAGAGAGAGAGAGAGAGTTAAGAGAAAACAGCCACACCAAGAAAGGCATGCGCACTCCTTTGTTTAATGCTGAGCAGTTTATGTGCTTTCATGCAGGGTCTTATTTGATGCTTTCAACAACCGATGTGTTAGGAGCACAGAGAAATCAAGTGACCTGCCTCAGTTGGTAAACGGGTCCTGGAGTCAGCAAGATGGGTCCAAACCCTGGGTCTGTTGCTCCTCAGCTGTGTGACCTTGGTCAGTTACCCGCTCCTCAGCTGAGTGACCTTGGTCAGTTACCCGCTCCTCAGCTGTGTGACCTTGGTCAGTTAGCTATGTGACCTTGGTCAGTTACCCGCTCCTCAGCTGTGTGACCTTGGTCAGTCACCCGCTCCTCAGCTGTGTGACCTTGGTCAGTCACCCGCTCCTCAGCTGTGTGACCTTGGTCAGTCACCCGCTCCTCAGCTGTGTGACCTTGGTCAGTCACCCGCTCCTCAGCTGTGTGACCTTGGTCAGTCACCCGCTCCTCAGCTGTGTGACCTTGGTCAGTCACCCGCTCCTCAGCTGTGTGACCTTGGTCAGTCACCCGCTCCTCAGCTGTGTGACCTTGGTCAGTCACCCGCTCCTCAGCTGTGTGACCTTGGTCAGTCACCCGCTCCTCAGCTGTGTGACCTTGGTCAGTCACCCGACTTATCTGAGTCAGTCACAATCCTTTTTTTTTTTTTTTTTGGAAAGCTGGTATTAAAACTACCACCAGGTTAGAAGTGAAAAACTATAGTTAAGACCAAACATTGTTAGTGATTCTAAAATCTGTCTCTGCCACTATTCTGTTTGAGGAACATCAGTTCTCATTTAATATGTTTACCTGGAAATAGCCACCTGAGAGGAGATTGGAAAATAGTGGGGCTACTAAGAGGTACTGGAGACAGAGTTGTCAGTAAATAAAACAGCTAAGTTAACAGTCTTTGCTCTCAACCCTCCAGGATCACTCTGGGTTGTGGGCCATGGAGGAGACTAGAAGAAAGAGAAAATCCAGTCACAACCCCAGAGGGTCCAGGGCAGAGAGCAGAGCAGGGCATGTACACACAAATAAATAGAGAGGCAGCCAAAATGAATCCTCAGGTGTCAGCCACGGAGGGCTGCTCCCTGAAGGTAGATCTCTAAGTCCTGGATGAGGCCAATTACCAGGTGCATTTGAGGGAACTGGTGACCACATGGTATATTATGTTTGTTAAGATTTCTAATAAGGTTTACAAAGAAAATAATGTATGCTGCCTATGGTATGCCAAAGATAACTTTTTCTACTGAGTCTCTTTCATGAGGCAAGTGAGAAACATCTACAAAGTCACTGGCTGGAGCAAAAATCTGTAGTGCTGAAATATTCTTGGATTTCTCTTAGAAATCATGAATATTCTAGAAACATATAGAGAAACAAGTTCTGGAGTGGGAGAGAGAGAGAGAGAGAGTTAAGAGAAAACAGCCACACCAAGAAAGGCATGCGCACTCCTTTGTTTAATGCTGAGCAGTTTATGTGCTTTCATGCAGGGTCTTATTTGATGCTTTCAACAACCGATGTGTTAGGAGCACAGAGAAATCAAGTGACCTGCCTCAGTTGGTAAACGGGTCCTGGAGTCAGCAAGATGGGTCCAAACCCTGGGTCTGTTGCTCCTCAGCTGTGTGACCTTGGTCAGTTACCCGCTCCTCAGCTGAGTGACCTTGGTCAGTCACCCGCTCCTCAGCTGAGTGACCTTGGTCAGTCACCCGCTCCTCAGCTGTGTGACCTTGGTCAGTCACCCGCTCCTCAGCTATGTGACCTTGGTCAGTTACCTGCTCCTCAGCTATGTGACCTTCTCCAGGATTTACTACTTCAGCTTTCTCACAGGGTGTTGGAAAATTAAATAAGATGTTCACATCGAAGGCTCAGCACAGAGCCAAGCACACCGCACTCAGTACATGCCAGCGCCCATCACCTGTCACCACAGCCTCCCTGCACAGCAACAAGACTGATGCAAAATAAAGGACATCCAGCTCTTCTGGGCAAATGTACCCAACTGAAGCCCTCTCTCCCAACACAGCCACTCTGAGGGCCAGGCCTGACTCCAGCCTGGCTCTGCTTTCACAAAATGACCTTGGACCATCCACTGGGACTGTCCTCAGAGCTTATTTAAATTCTATACACCTGTGTGTGATGTTATTGGTGACAAATCTTGGTCCTTATAGAGTGTTTTTTTGTTTGTTTAGTTTGGTTTTTTTTTTTTTAGTTTAGAATTGGTCATTTATAGCCAAATCTGATGAAAAAGAACACAATTAAGAGGGGACAGTCCTTGAAGGATGTCCCTCATCTAAAAGCTTAGATGACTTTTTTAAAATGATGTTTTTAAACATAAGAGCCTCATTCTTTCATTGTCATACTTGAACAGTTGGCCTTGCTTCACTTTTGAGATGGGGAATGTTGGGGAGAAAAGAAAGAAGAAAAGAACCATTAAAATAGTTCTTTCTTCTCCAAGGGGAGAAGAAAGGGAGTGAGAGGAGAGAGAAAGGCCCAAAGTGAAAGGACAAGTCGAGGCAGAGAAAATCAAACCGGCTTGGAAACATCACAGGGAAATCAACTTTGTAGGCCAGAGATGTTAATTATCGTTTGCTTTTAAGACATAACTCATACTACTATTTGTTTTGTGAAGGGGGAGAGTGCTTATAATGGGCTGCAATAAACCTTCCAGCCAAGGCCAGGCTGTTTCTTTCTTCTGCGCTGAGAAAAACATCATGTTCAGTAAAATACCTTAGTCTTTCAAAAAATTTAACCATCTTTAGAATGTTCATTTTGCTTTTTTATTTTTATTTTGAGTTTCCTGGACACAGCTCTTTCTTTTATTTTTATAAAAAAATTTTAATTCTTTATTGTTTAAAGTATTACATATGTCTCCTTCCCCCCCCCCATTGAACTCTCCCCAGCCGTTCCCATCCCCCAGCACATGCCCTCACCCCCCTACTGTCTGTGTCCATGGGTTATGCTTATATGCATGCATACACGTCTTTGGTTGCTTTCACTGCCCCTCCCCCCACCTCCCTTGCCTTCCCTCGAGGCTGGACAGTCTGTTCAATGCTTCCATGTCTCTGGATCTATTTTTGTTCATCAGTTTATGTTGTTCATTATATTCCACAAATGAGTGAGATGGTGTGATATTTATCTTTCTCCAACTGGCTTATTTTGCTTAGCATAATGCTCTTCAGGTCCATCCATGCTGTTGCAAATGGTAAAAGTTCCTTCTTTTTTACTGAAGCATAGTATTCCATCATGTAGATGTACCACAGTTTTTTAATCTACTCATCTGCTGATGGGCACTTAGGCTGTTTCCAAATCTTAGCTATTATAAATTTTGCTGCTATGAACATAGGGATGTATATATCCTTTTTGATTGGTGTTTCTGGTTTCTTGGGATATATTCCTAGAAGTGGGATTACTGGGTCAAATGAAAGTTCCATTTTTAATTTTTTGAGGAAACTCCAAATCATTCTCCACAATGGCTGCACCAGTTTTGATTTGCATCTCCCAGATGATTAGTGACTTTGAGCATGTTTTCCTGTGTCTCTTGGCCTTCTGTGTCACTTTTCCTTTGAAAAGTGTCTATTTAGGTCCTTTGCCTATTTTTTGATTGGATTGTTTATCTTCCTTTTGTTAAGTTGCATGAGTTCCCTATAATCATTTTACTTTTTCCTTCATATTTTGGACTCTAGTTCAGCACCTGTTCGCTTCTTTGCTCTTGTCTCCTCCTGGCTCCCAGACAAGTAGGGGCTTGGGGATGAGGACCTGCAGGGAAGGAAGGAACCCCGGCACTTCCCTATGTGAATAACGCGATTCGCAGAGAGGACAGAGGATAGAAGCAGGTTTTCTGCACAGCTGGCAGCGCTCCCAGACAATTTGCTCTGGGAACAGACTCCGGCTAAACTGCTGCCAGTGCCGGCCTCTGGGGCCTCCAGGTTGATGATTTTGGGCAGCCATGGCCAGGGAGCACTTGGGAGGCAGGAGGGGTAAGCACTCCATGGGGAGCACCGAGCAGGGCTGACTTGGGTCACTGGACAGCAGGAGATGTAGCTGCGAGCACACAGCAGGCTGGGTGCTCTCCCGCCTCTGGCCTCTGAAACAGACACAGGAAGGGCTGAGGGGCTGGATAGGGAGAAGCTGGCTCCCGGTCAGAGATGGAAGAGCCTGAGTGGTCACAATGCAGGGTGAGGAGTAGGAAGGATGAGGGGTCCTTGTGGGCTGGCCAAGGGCCCAGGCTGGTTCCAGCTGCACAAAGCAGCTTTGAGGGCAGAGTAACCCTCCCTTCTCCAGCACCAAGCGAGTCTTGTCTCCTGACTCCCTGCCCAGCCCAGGACTGACCACGCCATCCTGTGGGTTTAGGGAATGACCTAGAAGCAACTGTTGCTTCTCTACTCCCTGGATCCTGCTCTGTCACTACAGCCATGCCCAGCCTACCCCTCTCGGCTTCCCCTGGGTGGTGTTTTCAACAAACACTCACTCTGGAGTACGGCTAATTGAGCTGGGCAATCAGCAGGCTCTCTGTGAACTACAATGTGCGGGCGGGGAAAGGAGGGGAAGGGGCCAAGGCTGTCCGGGCTCCTGCCAACTTCCCCATTGGATTTGAGCTCAGCCAGACTGGGATTCCTGATAGGGACACTTTTAAAAATGATTTGCCCTGCAGTAGAATTTTGTAAAGGTCTATAGCTATGAATTATTCAGGGCCACTAGCAGATATAGCCCCCAGTATCTTCCAGTTTTCCTCAAATGGATTCTTGGCTAGCCTGGATATTCAAGAAAAGGTAATGGGACACATTGCCTACCTGTTGCCTTCACTGTTCACTGGCCAGGCTGCCCTGAGGCTACTAGGAAGCTGGGACTGGTGGTCAGGGTGAGCTGACCCACTGCTTTCTGCTTTCTCTGCTCTTTCCCCTAATGAAATAGCCTGTGTGTGATTACACAACTAATTCCTGATAGGTCCAAAAATTCAGAAAATACAGAGAAATGTAAAGAATACCACCAACTGGAAATAAGTGCAGTACACATTCCTCATGATTGTTTCAGGCTAACATTTTAAAGTGAGATTACAGTGTACATATATTTTTATAACTGACTTTTTCACTGTATAATAGATCCCAGATATTATTGTCCCATCTTAGTAAGTATAGATCCAGAATATCATATTTTTTAGTAATAAAAGTATTTTCCCTTCTATGGGCCCAAAGACAGGACAATTACCTGTATACAAAATCAGAAATTAAAAAAAAAAGAAATAGAAAACTTAACTTGTGCCCTAACCGGTTTGGCTCAGTGGATAGAGCGTCGACCTGCGGACTGAAAGGTCCCAGGTTCGATTCCGGCCAAGGGCATGTACCTTGGTTGTGGGCACATCCCCAGTAGGGGGTGTGCAGGAGGCAGCTGATCAATGTTTCTCTCATCGATGTTTCTAACTCTCTATCCTTCTCCCTCCTCTCTGTAAAAAAAATAATAAAATATATTTTAAAAAACAAAAACAAAAAAAAACTTAACTTGCAAAAGTCCTGGAAACAGATTATAATTTTTAATGGCTATTTAACCCATTTATGCCATAAGTGTCTGTAGACGCAAGCAGCAGACCTTCCCCACATGCCACGCATGTCTATACAGTAAAAAAATAGATAAATATAAAAAAATTTTCCCTAAGTGGCAGCCCTGACCAACTTTAAAATCATTTTTCGTGATAATTTTCAGCTGAAAATATTCAAGAACACCCAAATTGTGAGTAATATATTTATTTTTAAAGTATCCATTGCAAATTGATTTTTTTAAATTAAATTCAAAACATGTGGCGTGTGGGGATGGTTTCCATTTTGGACGTGTGGTAGTTAACTGGTTAATAATCTGGAATAAAGACGTGCTGTGGTTTACTTAATCAATTGCCTGTAGTTAGATATTTCAAATGTCACTAGGTTTTTGCTTATAGAAACAAGGATCTTTATATCAACATCACTGAATCTTGTGAGATCATTCTCTTAAGATGAATTCTTCAAACTGGAATTTCTGGGTCAAAACCCAACCTCCCCCCGCCCCCGAGAAAATTACCAAGTTTAATACATACATATGTAAAATCCTATCATCTTTGTAAAGGCTTTGATGCATCCTATAAAATATCCCTCCATTAAGTCTCTACCAATATTCCATCTTCGCAGCATTAAATAAAACTGCCCGTCTTCCCCCCTGACTCTCAGTACTAGGCATCCCCTTTCAAAATTTCCAAAGTTTAACTCAAAGTAAAACCACACGACTTTATGGTTATGAATGACATAGCTCATTTGCTGTTTTAATTTGGTGTTCAGTGTTTTCTCTTTTCTCTCCCACACCCTCTGACATCTCTTAGAGCACTTTTTCCACCAGCATCCCCCTCATTCAACAATAAACACTAATGGAGCACCTCCTGTGTGTGGGCACTTCCTGTGTACTGAACATCCAGGCTAATGAGCAGCTCTGTATAAAAGGTGCCGGTGGTGGTGGTGGTGCGGGGGGGGTTGTGGGGCTGGAGAGAGCTTAACAGAAGGGGTGATATTTACACTAGGTCTGATGCAATGGTGAGAACAGGATGGATAGAAAAATCCATTTAATGCAGAGGAAAGAGCAGAAGAAAAGTCACTAAGGCCTGTTTCAGTGTGGCCAGCAGCAATGGCAGATAGTTAAAGGTAGAGTTTTTAGCGGCAAATAATGATCAGTTCGTGTTTAGATAGTTAATTTTGGTGGTTATGTGAAGGAAGAAATAAAGTAAGGAGAGATGGAGACAGAAAGACCAATAAAAAGCCTGTAGCAATAGTGTGTGTGAAGAAGCGGAGAGGCGGAAAGAAGTCGGGAGCAGTAGAGACGAAGAGCAGAGAAATGGGTGAGTT
>NW_006298049.1:1057406-1058147 GCF_000327345.1 Myotis davidii | reverse complement strand
GAGAATTCAGTAAGACTGGGGCAGAACAGAAGGTGTGAGTTTGGACAGAAAAGAAGAAAAGATGCTTTGAACACGCTACATTTAAGGTGATTACTGGACTTTAGAGGGAAATATCCGAAGGGAGATTGTAAATACAAACTGGGGACTCTGGAGAGAGGCTGGGGGTACAGATGTGGGGATCACTGGCACTCAGAATCCACACGCTGATTGCCAGGAGCCCTTCCTCTACCCCACCCAGGCCTGCTGTCCTGTGTTCTAGACCCGTGGTCGGCAAACTGCGGCTCGTGAGCCACATGCGGCTCTTTGGCCCCTTGAGTGTGGCTCTTCCTAAGCCTTAGGAGTGTTCTAATTAAGTTAATAACAATGTACCTACCTATATAGTTTAAGTTTAAAAAATTTGGCTCTCAAAAGAAATTTCAATCGTTGTACTGTTGGTATTTGGCTCTGTTGACTAATGAGTTTCTATACGAGTTTCTAGATTCTAGATGAGTCTCAACTGGCTGACTGGGCACTTCAAGTCTCTGCCACATAACTGTTCCATGCCAGTAGGCTACCTCAGGAATGTCCTCATGGAGATGACAGAAACACAAGAAAGAGCAAGGCCTCTTAAGGTGTAGAGTTAGAAGCAGCATACTTGCACTTCTGCTTCATTCTATTAACCAAAGCCAGGCACATGGTCAAGTCCAGAGACAGAGGCAGAGGACACTTCAAAGTTAAATGCACAAGCGGGTGGATGCAGAG
>NW_006298049.1:1054286-1054794 GCF_000327345.1 Myotis davidii | reverse complement strand
CACTAATGGAGCACCTCCTGTGTGTGGGCACTTCCTGTGTACTGAACATCCAGGCTAATGAGCAGCTCTGTATAAAAGGTGCCGGTGGTGGTGGTGGTGCGGGGGGGGTTGTGGGGCTGGAGAGAGCTTAACAGAAGGGGTGATATTTACACTAGGTCTGATGCAATGGTGAGAACAGGATGGATAGAAAAATCCATTTAATGCAGAGGAAAGAGCAGAAGAAGTCACTAAGGCCTGTTTCAGTGTGGCCAGCAGCAATGGCAGATAGTTAAAGGAAGAGTTTTTAGCGGCAAATAATGATCAGTTCGTGTTTAGATAGTTAATTTTGGTGGTTATGTGAAGGAAGAAATAAAGTAAGGAGAGATGGAGACAGAAAGACCAATAAAAAGCCTGTAGCAATAGTGTGTGTGAAGAAGCGGAGAGGCGGAAAGAAGTCGGGAGCAGTAGAGACGAAGAGCAGAGAAATGGGTGAGTTGAAATTGTCAGGACTGGTGACTGGGCTGGGAAG
>NW_006298049.1:1041121-1053995 GCF_000327345.1 Myotis davidii | reverse complement strand
CCCCTTGAGTGTGGCTCTTCCTAAGCCTTAGGAGTGTCATAATTAAGTTAATAACAATGTACCTACCTATATAGTTTAAGTTTAAAAAATTTGGCTCTCAAAAGAAATTTCAATCGTTGTACTGTTGATATTTGGCTCTGTTGACTAATGAGTTTGCTGACCACTGTTCTAGACAACCCCTTTGTCCTTGTCCTTGACCTGTTAGCCCCTTCCCTTCTCTCAGAGGTGCCCCATTTGTTATGAGAAAGAATGGAACTTAATATAGCAAATTCATATAAAAACTGGAAAAATAAGCTTTCTTATGGTGCAAACAAAAATAAATAAGTGTATTTTTTAACAAAATAAATAACTCCTTAATGGTTTGGCAAATTATGGACAACAAGCCTTACTGAGTTCTCTCAAGACATTGCAATAAAGCACCACCCACCCCTGCCTTTGTATAAATGACTCTGCGTCTCTGCTAGGGATCTGAAACGCAAAGGCCACTGAAGGAACCATCCGTAACTCCAGTTTGCCTGAGACAAGAGCTCCACAACTCGAGACCGGCTCCCAGGGGTTAGGTTTGACCCCAAGACTTGGAGAGGAACAAGGGGTGTGGCACCCTGCCATTGGTGCGTTGGCTTCTGGGCTTTGGTTTGAACAGCTCAGTTAAAACTGCAGCTGCTGTTTAAATTCAAAAAGAAACATTCTAAAACAAATCTGGGTCATTTTAGCCTGCTCTGTCCTCTTCAGCATCCTAATAAATCTTTATCCAGAGAAACAAAAAGTACTTTTGAGAATCATCCTGAGACGGAAATATGAGTGTCAGTTTTCAGCTGCATTTTTCAGCCGCTGACATTCGACCTTAGGAAAACCTTACTCTGACCAACTAGAAATTGCCCTTTTTTCCTACTAACCCTGTCTACATCCCTGTTATGCCCAATCAGAGACACATACTGCTCTCTGGTTACAGCCTGGCTGGGCCCACAGAACTAGACAAGAACCCTCACCCACACACTGCTTCAACACAGCCACATTCCATGTCGTGGCACCGTGGTCGGCAAACTGCAGCTCGCGAGCCACATGCGGCTCTTTGGCCCCTTGAGTGTGGCTCTTCCTAAGCCTTAGGAGTGCCCTAATTAAGTTAATAACAATGTACCTACCTATATAGTTTAAGTTTAAAAAATTTGGCTCTCAAAAGAAATTTCAATCGTTGTACTGTTGATATTTGGCTCTGTTGACTAATGAGTTTGCCGACCACTGTCGTGGCACATCAGGAATGAGTCTGCAACAGAGGCACCTCGCTCACCAAAGCCAGGGAATGAACAAACAGCACCTCTCTTACTTCAGCAATAAAAACTTGACTGGAGAGGAGATCACCGAGTTAAAAACAGTATTTTGTTCCATGATAAGTACCGCTTTCTCAGGCCGCATGACTTTCCCTTTACAAATATGGATATCACTATCTATAAGTCAAAAAATTAAAGGTTTTTCTTAAGTACACTAAGAACCTGAGGTGTAGAAAGACAGCACAGGAAACATACCCTAATCCGACTGCACCATCACAGAACCAACAACGCAGGGTGTGGGAATAAAGGGCTCCTATCAAGGGCAAGTGCTGAAATTCCACAAGATAAATCCGAGCTAATGTTCCAAAAGGTTTCCTGCTGGAAATGCCAGAAGGCTGTTTATTTAAAATGATGTAAACACCCAGATGAGGAGCAAGGCCTACAGAGATTCTGAATTTCTGTTTCCAATTTCTTACTCAGTACATAGCATGAATCTAAGCCCAAATGGTTAGTTTCTGGGCAGAGGAAATGATTTATACGATGAGGGAGGAAAAAGGAAGCTCTCTGGAGCTCCAGCTTCCTTAATAACAAACCACCCTGATAAATGGGCAAGTTTCCCACAGAATCTGTGTCAAAAAAAGCCCTGCAACATCAAAGATCAAAATGGCTTCCTAATTTAGGCTAACACCCCGAAACTGTTGACACTTGCAATAGAAATTAACCTAGAAACAGTCCACTTCACCGCTCACTGAGCAGGCTTCCAATTCAGGGTGCTGAAGGCATGTGACTCATACCCATCTATACCTAGGCAGCATCTTCTATGGCCACCACGTTCCTTTAACCTCATACATCTGCCTCTGTTAATTGAAGACACATTAATGACCCAGGCCTTTCTGTGTCCACACAAACAAAAATTAATGTGAAACCAGTTGGGTAGCATAGATCTTGCTCCATTCAAAACTTTTCTCTTTGCATGCACATTCCCTTATACTACCTCACCTTCGTTTATATGTTTAACATGTCTCCACCACTTCCCAAAATGTGTGACTGGCAAAATCCCTTCGAGTACCACACCAGCCACATCTCGGCAGATTTGAGAAGACCTGGCTGTGAATGTGAGCTGCTGCTTTTCCTCACCCTGCAAAGTTGGCAGCATCACCTATCCTAAACCTCGCGGCGGAACAGAGTGACTTTTCTGTTGGGACCTGTGTGTCCGCCAACAGCATGGCAGGAGCCCTGCCGAGGTCCTCTGAGGCACGGCATGCTCTCTGGTCAGCGTTCAGGACCACCAAGCCAGTATTTCCACATCACACCAGAATATTTTCAATTTAACAAGCTCGGTTCACATATGAGAATAGTGAGATCAACTAGATATGCTCTCCTATACATCTGCCCTGCTTGGGAAAGCTGGTCACCAGAAAAAGGGGTTCTAGAAGAACAGTTTATACAGAAGACACCAGGACCAAGCCCCTGAAAGGAGCATATACAGATTCTGGAGTGCTGCCCCGCTCCCCTCAGCATTCTAGGCCCTGTGTTCCTGTGTTCACCGCCTCGCCTGCTTCCTGTGTGAAGAAAGCTGTGGGACAGTGATTATGAGCACTGTCTGGGCTCAAGCTCTGCCCCATCTCTTCTTTGCTGTGTGATCTTGAGCGATTAACTAGCTTCTCTCATTTGCTCATTTGTGAAATGGACTGCTTTTAGGATTAAATGAGATGACATAATTGAAGCTTTTTTCACAATGTCTGACACTTGTTCTATCTGCTTAACTCTTTGTTCCTCCATAGAGCAGGACTAGCAGACGCATGGATAGATCTTTCCAAACGTAGAGTGAAATAAACTTTAGAACCGAATTCTAGTAACTGCTGGTGGGACTTGGAGCAGATTTGGAGCACTATCACTAAAAAGTGCTTTATGTGTAAATCATCGCATGTAATCCATAAGATACCTGTAAGGCATATGATGACAGATTTACACTAGCTATTCCCCAACCAGTCATACCTCCGAGAGCCCATGCCCTTACTTGGTTTCCTCCCAAATTGACTCTGGCTTGGCGGTGTGCTTACTGTGACCAATGTGGTCAGTAAATGTGAGATTACTAGAGGCTTCATTAATGCCTACACATTAAAGCGTGTACCCTTAGACTGCTACCACCGCCATATGAGAAAGTCTAGCCTCCTTAAGGATGAAAGAGCACATGGAGAGAGAGCCCAGCTGAGCCCAGCCCTTCAGTTGATCTTCAAGCTGAAGGAAGCTGCATGAATAAGCCCAGGCAATACCAGCAATTAAACTAGCCCATCAACTCACAGAATCATGAGAAATACATTGTTGTTTTATGTCACAAAGGATTAGGGTTGTTTGTTAGTCTACAATGAGTAACTAAATGAGAAATTGGTGAGAGGGTGCTGCCATAACAAAAACTTATAACATGTGGCATAGCTTTGGGGACCAGATGGTGGGCAGAGGATGGAAGGGCAGTGAGGAAATGGTTCTTGGAGGCTGAAGAAAAGTGCGACTTGTATTATTGAAGCAAAACTGTCATCTGTAGTCACTTGTCAGGTAAACAAATATATCTAATCAATTTGTGGGTCTGGCTAAAGAAGATTTCCAGGCAGAGAGCTAAAAGCACCAATGGATTACTTTAGCTTTATGTAATAAGGTACAAGAAGAGAGAGGGATGAGTTAAAGCAGGAACTGCTGAGGTTGCAAGTAAAATTTAAGAGAAATAAGAAAGGCTCAGGATCTGCTGGGGTGGAAAGTAAAACTGTTGCTCGTGTCCATTCTCTCCAGCTGGCAAAGAATTCTTAAGGTAAGAAATGGTCTCAGGGTACAGATTAATCAAGGATGTGGGTGTAAGATGCTTTAAGACCTCTAAAAGACTTTAGGAAGTGCTGAGTAGACCCTTTCAACTGAACAGAAGGGCTTCTAAGATTCATAGAAACCTAATTCCAGAATAGTTCTGAGTAACTGAGCTGGGCTGTCCTTATGGTAGTCACTAGCCACATGTAGTTTATTGGGCATTTGAAAGGTGGCTAGTCTGAACTGAGAAGTACACCAGGTTTTAAAAACCTAGTATGAAAAATGTAAACTACCTTATTAATCATTTTTATATTGATTACATGTTGAAATTATAATATTTTGGATATATTGAGTTGAACAAAATATATTACCAAAATTACTTCTGTCTGTTTCTTCTTACTATTATTTAAATTGTGGCTCTTATAATTAAACATATAAGGTTCACATTTGTGGCTTGTATTGTATTTCTATTAGATAGCACTAGTTTAGAGAGAGGCTTGTTCCAAAAAAAGAATTGTGGCTGTAGATTTTGTCTAATGGAGTGAAGAATTATGAGATTTACAGAAAATCCATATAGTTTTTAAAGGAGTTTTATCAGATTAAAGTAACAGTTTTAAATGATAGAAGACTTCTAGGCCCCCAATTTTCTGCAGTCAGGATGCAATCTGAGAAATCTACTTAGCTACAGACATAGGCCATTTATTAAAAAAAATACATCTCAGAAGATGGAACCAAAAATCAAGATGGTTGAGTCAAGAGTAGAACCAGACCCTGATAAAGGAACCCTGCTTATTGAGTAGAAGAACTAGATAATATGAGCCCAGATAGATTTCAGAATTGCTATGGACCAATTACTGCTATTACTTCCTTTTACTCTATTTTTGAATGATGATAACTATTGGGGTCACCATGTCTCTGTTTTGACATTGTATGTTGGGTATAGTTTACAAGCAGAATTTGAAGGAAATAAACAGAACCCAGGACTTGCCAGGTTGGAAGGCAAACCAGAGCTCTGGTTGAAGAGGAGCTATACACGAGAAACCAACTTATGTCTGAACCAGATGCAGATCACAAGATCACGGACCTCCAGCCTGATGTAGTCATCAGATGAGACTTCAGGGGTCTTCAGAGGGAAGAATGTATTTTACATATAGGAGGGATTTAAATAATTGTGACCTGACAGTTTAAAAATGATCACACACTATTTACAAATCCGCTCATTAAGAGGTAGAGCTTGTTTCTCCCACTCTTTGAATCTGAGCTGGTCTTTTTACTTCCTTTGTCCAATAGAATGGCAGCATAGAATGGCCATATGCAGAGTCTCAGCTATCCCAGCTGTTCCATCTATTCCTATATGAGGTCCCACATGAGAGAGTCACCCTCTTAAATCTGCAGCTGGCTGCAGTCACACGAGTAGGCCCTAGAAAAACTAGCATAAAAACTACTCAGCCCAAAGAACTGTGATAAATAAATCATTATTGTTTTCAGCCACTATTTTTTGAGTGGTTTGTTCTGGAGATAACTGGTTTCTATCCAAGGTCTAATAGGGAATGAGAATTGAGCAGATGGACAGGTTTCCTGGAAGAAGTGTGACTTGGGATTCTTTGCAGTTGGAAAGTTGTTCCCACCACATTCTTCATTACGGGTCTCTCCAGAGTGTCACTCCCAACATGGCAGCAGGTTTCACCCAGAGTGAGTGATCCAAGAGAGGGAGAAAGTGAACAAAATGGAAACCACAACATCTTTTATAATCTAATATCAGGAGCAACATACCATCACTTCTCCTGTATTCTGCTGGATATAGACCAACACTGATAGGATGTGGGAGGGGACACACTAAGATGAGTACCCCAAAAACTTTTGGAGAGGAGAACTATAAATGAATTCAGCTCAATAAAGAACAGGCCAACCTGGAATTATAAGGAAACAAGCCCTTGTGTTTGTCGCTGAGGACAATGTGAGGTTTCTGAGGAAAACAATCTGAAAATTTCTTATAAGGGCTATACAATTTGTCATACTATTTGACTTGATTTCCTCTTTGGAGACCATTCCCTCAAAAAGAAAAAAAAATGAAGTTGTATTCTTTGAACCAACTCAAATGCGCAATAATAAGGAATTCTCCTGAGTAACAGGACTGAACACTGTATCTGTATAATTGACAAGTATGTCATTTCATTGTCACAGACCTGTGTCTATAAAATAAATCATATGGAAGCATAAAGGAGGGCATTTGTATGTAAATAAACACACTATAACATCAAGGTTTGAAAAATCAAAAGTGATAGAAATGAATTACTCTCTATTAGGCATTAGGATTTGGGGGGGGGGGTAACTTTTTTCATGTGAACATCACTTCTCCAGGAAGTCTACTGTCTTTGAGATGAGTAGGAAGCTAGCAAGCCTTACCGAGATATGATTTCATTAATCCAAGCAATAGCCTGTGAGTCTTTTGTCTACCAAATAGGTGTCACGCACCTAATCCCAGGATTATGAGATGAACCATCTGAGGACACTGTCCACTGGGAAGAGTTTCATAACTAAGGTGACATAGTGGGGGCAGCATGGAATAAGGGAAGCAACCTACGCTCTGAATTCTGTCCCATGTTTGTATTCCACCTTCACCACACTAGGTAGTTATACCTCTGCTTCTTCAACTGTAAGTGGGCCTTTCTACCCTCCTAGGTTCTGTCAGGATTAAAGATAGCATCTTATGTAAAGAGGCTAGTAGAGTACCCAGCACATTGTAGGCGCTCCATCAATACTAGTCCCCTTCCTTTAGCTGCCTCAAACCTCCAACTCTTTCATTCTCTTCAAATAATATGCAACACAAGGGAACTCTTTCAAAACTGGAAATAAGCAAATGGAAGCCAAACTTCAAAGGTGATACTTCACTAATTTGTTCTGTGTTTGTCTTTTTGTTGCCAAGTCACACAATAAAAATAGCTTCTAAGAAGCCTAAGGGGCTGGGGTTTTGATGTGCTGCTCAAGTTAACAAAGGACCCTCCAGTGGTCTTGGTGTGGGGGCTAATGTGAGCCCTTCCCTGGTCTTGTGAGACAAAGCACATTACAGAAGAGTTTGCCTATGGTTCAAGACCTGGGAAATGAGCCTACGGCATGACTTGTAAATTGTGGAGCCCAAGGGTAAACGGCCTGGAGACTTTCTAAACTCAGAGTGGTTTCAAACAGGTGCAAGGAGTGGTGATGGGTGAAATAGGCACCATCCTGAAAGGAACTCGTGGTTCCTGGTCAGCTGGGGCATAGATTAGCTGAAAGTCAAGGAAAGTCAAGGAAAGGCAAAGAACAGGTTATGGACGCTCCTTCATCTCCTCTTAAGGCTGAGTCTGTCTCTAAAACACACACAAGCACGATGGAAGGAGAACATATGCTCTTTTAGAGTTAAAGTCAGCCCCAAATAGCAAGAAAAGAACAGGCTGCATGGCCCTTGTTTGTAAACAAAGATAAATGTCATAAATGTCGGCTGCCAGACCTCAAAAGGAGGTATGACAGGCCACTTAGAGAGAGAAGGCCAGGCAGCTCAGCCAGCCTTTGGTCTCCCTGGTGGTCTCCAGCAGACATTTCCAGAAGCAGCAGGGAAAGCTGAGTGAGCCAGAGAGCATCTGCCTAAGCGCCCTCCTCACAGGTCCCACTGTCTCCTCTTGCCCAGTGTTCACACGGAATTTGACTGCCACTCTCACCACAGGCTGTGGTTGAATGGTTTGGAGTCAGGCACTTAGATGTAGATCATTTATTAGCAGCAGGTCAATGGCTAAGCCTCAGTTTCTTTGTCTATATAACGGGAATACTAGTCCCGCCCTACAAGTGTTTATAAGGAATAAATGAGATCATGTATGTAGAGCCTTTATAGCACAGTGCCTGGCATACAGCCAGCTGTCACCAATGTTAGGGGCTATTATTTTGGAGGTGGTGTTGTTGTATATTTCATCCTCCCATTGGGGAGACATGCAGACCTAAGAGACCATCCATGGCAAACTCAGAGGTTGTTCTAGAGTGGGGAATGGTGTGATTTAGAGCAACAAGAGAAGCAGCAGCTGTAGGGAGGAAGTGAAAAGGAAGAGCAGGTGCTGGTAATGAGGTGACATTTGTAGGGATTCATTTTGCCTCTGCTCTGCCTCAAATCAGTTAGGACCCAGCCTGTGAGGGCCGGGAGATTTAATCATGTTTGTGGATGGCCCATTCACACCTGACACAAAATGAAGAAGGTCCCCTGGGCTACATCTAGAGAAGAGTTCTCCAAAGGGGAGAGGGTCCCTCCGTCCCCACCCCAACCCTCACTCACTGGTGCAGGGTTTCAGGGAGATAGCCAGCAGAGAGGGCATTGCCCCTGCCTCAGAGCCTGCCCGCTCCAGGCCAAGCTTCTGATGGGGACCAGGGCCTCACCCTCACGGATGCTCAAGACTCACAGACAGGACCCAAACCTAACAGCAGTGCTTGACTTTCCTTTAGCCGCAGAGAACTGGGTTATTAAGGAAGATTGGGAGGTACTGTTTATTTTCAACAGGATGTCATTTCCAATGAGAAGACAATATATATTTTTCTAGCAGGCTGACACGCAAGCGATTTCGGTAACCAGGCCACCTTAGGAATCCCATTATAGTAATTGCACTAAAATTCTGTGTTTGTCTTTTTGTTGGGGACACTAATAAGAAATTCAGCATGGTCCAGGGCCTAGCACAATGGCTGGCAAACAGAGGGGACTTCTCTGTCTCTCTCTCTCTCTCTCTCACTCACACACACACACACACACACACACTGGCAAACAATAGACAATTTCACTTTTTGGTCATTTAAAAAAGTTATATAATGGCACACTTTATAAATGTTTTCTCTGAGACTTGATTCTCTGGTTCACAAACTTAGTTTGCCTTAAAAAGTAGACGTAAATTTTTCATAAACTCATTTTGTTCTTTTCCATATTCCCTTTATTACTTCCGCCTATTACACATGCAACATATTTTACTGTTCTAACATTTGGGATCTGGTTATGACAAACTCTAACAGCTCATCCTATTCATTTTATGGTCTCTTGTGTCATTTTAATAAATGATATCCCTTATAAAGAAGTGCATGACCCCCAAATACATAAAAGTGCACTTTTGCACGACCCAGACACTGAATGTGTAACTGAGACTAATTTAGCTGACATCCACTCAATATTTTTCAGACTCCTAATAACTTACTTTTTAAAAACTTGTGGTATCTTTTTGAATATATTAGGGTGACATTGGTTAATAAAATTATATAGGTTTAAGGTGAACAATTCTGTAATACATCATCTGTATATTGCATTGTGTGTCTCCTGTGGTGTCTTATAAGAAGTCAGTTGATGGGCTCTTGAAAAAGTGAATCAAACAATGTATCAAAGGGGCCTGTATTCTGGTCTTTGTGTTTATGTGTTTCTGTGTTCTTAACAACGGTGATTGTGTGTCTGGAGTATGGGACACACACATGTGTAAACATGCACACTACAAGTGAAGATCCAGAGAATACAGACGCTGTCTAATTCATCAGGACTTGAGGTTTTTCCTGGTACTGACTACAGTGGCTATTATACTGGACAACACAAGGCATGCTCCTCCTCAAAATCATGGTAGAACCAATTCTCTCATTAGTCTAGAGTGGTTTATGGACAGAAACCACACTATTTAAATCATTTGGTAATTCTACGGTGCCCAATATACTGATATTAAACATGAGATTTGCCTTTAAATGATATGTTGTGAAAAACAAAAGGAAGAACAGTCATTCTTTTCCTACCTGATGCTGCAGCCAACCAGGAGCCAGGCTGCTGCTCTCCGAATGGGGCAGACTTCAGGATTTAATCTTCAGTTCCCTCCCCTGGAACTAGAACACCGAGAGAAAACTTTCAATTGCTGTGAGCAAGCAGACTGTCTACTCCCAGCCAATGCTTTCTCATTCCCATGGCTTGGTGAGTGCCAGGGTGTCTGGGGAGGCTAGGGGTGAAACAGAAGAAAGAGTTCCCAAGGCGAGACTTAGTTCATCCAATACCCTTTCTTCAAGGAGAGGAAAGCCCTCTTTTCGGCTTCAATTTCTCACAGAAGGCCTGCCACTGCATTACTCACTGGTAATTACTACTTGCCCCTTCAAAAACAGCAGACATACTTTTTGGGCAAGCCTCCAGATTTCTGATGCGTGCCTGTACCTGTCCACAGGGATATTGCTACGCCTGGGAAAATTGGGAGGGCAACAAGCCCGCCCAAAGGGAGGACCTAGTCTAGGCTATTAATCAAGGTCCTGGGATAAAATGTGCCACAGAAGATCAGAGGCTGGTATGAGCCACTCCGTTCATCGGGCATCATCTCACTCATGGGATCACCAGGGTAAGGCTTGAACTTCTTCCAAGTAGATCAGCAGCTACACTTAGTTAAGCTCCAACTTGTTTCCCCAAAAAGGAGAGGAGCAGCAAGAATTACTACTGCAGAAGGAATGTGGTTTTCTTACTCTGGGCAGTCAACGTAGGAGAGTCAAAGATGATAGATGTGCAATTATAGTTCCTTCACCTTTAATATCAGGAAAGACGGTGTTTAAGGAGACATTTCCATGATAAGCATGTTATAGAGGCTTCGTGTTTGATTTATTGCTGGTTTCCAAGAAAGTGGAGGTAATGCAGCAGAGAGGATAGATCAAGAGAACAGAAATCAGGAAACCTGGGCTCTGCTGTTTACTATTGTGACCTCAGATAAATCACTTCACCTGGTTTCCAAATAAGTAAAATGAGAACATGGAGCTGGAAGATCTTTACATAATAGAACACCGTTTCTCACTTTTACATCTCGTCTGCCTTGTTCTCGTACCAACCGTTTGGTTCTCTTGTGGCGAGTAACCCTTCCTTCCAGCTCAGTGGGATGGGGTTGACACCACCCCCAGCCTGCTTCAGAAGTGCATATGTGGCCAAGTCCAGCCAAAGGAAGGGACTGACAGATTCAGAGATTGGTTTCTGCCAACAGGAGTCCCTGAGACATTTGCTGGAACAAGGCGTTCTGATCTAATAGGACAGAGCCTAGTGCTTCTGTGGCCATCCTAGGGAGAGAGGGGCTGCCTGCAGATAAAGCCATTGCCAAGGGAAGCCACCAGAGATGGCAAGAAACCAGATCCTAAAGTGTCATTTGAAGACTTGGATTCACCCAGGGCTGAAATCAGCATGTCCCTTGAATTTTTAAAAACATTTCCTTTAGCCCCTTAAGCCTGTTTCAATTAGCTTTCTGATGCTCTCCATCTTAAAAGTTCCAGCTCATATGAATCCCTTCCAACTGTCCTCTACACCTAACACTCCTGCTTTTTAACATTCATATCTGCAACGAGCTGGAGAGCATGGGAATGCACAGGGCCAATTGATCAGTTTCTTTTAGATGCACTCTTAGAAAAATAAAATTTAAAGGCTAAGCTCGCATAGCAAAGAAATGTAAGGCAAATTCTAATAACATATTTTTAAATTCTTTTCTCTCCGACTACAGCTTTGTTAAAAAAAAATAATTCAAATAACACACCAAGGTGAAATGCACAAAGTGAAAATCCCCCACCTTTTCACCTTCCAGAAATAACTGACCAGCAGGCTTGGCCTGAAGCTGGTTAGAAATGCAGAACCTCAGGCCTCAATCCAGTCTTGTATTTTAACAAGGCTCCCAAGTAATCTGTATTAAAGTCTGAATCAAAGTTTGAAAAGTACTAGCTAAATTTATAGTGCTCCAGAGATTTTTTTTTCTGTACAGTCGCCAGCATTATTGTGTACATATAACTTTTTGGCTATTTATTTTAATGATTTTGTCAAGGAAAGGCATACATGAATACAATGAATCAAAAACAAGGTAATCGAAATCCTTTACAAAATATAAGTAATTCATTTACTAGAATAATGTCTAAGTTATAAAGACGTTACAAACCCATACTATACCCAAGGGCACTATATACTAGTACTGTAGCAAAACATCTCAGGACAACACACTAGAGCAGTGGTTCCTCTAGGTGAGAATGCATCATCTCATCTGCAGGTCCTGCAGCTGGCCCTGGTGGTCAGTGCACGTCATAGCTACACCCAGAGTTTCTGATTCAGTAGGTCAGGGGTGTGACCTAAGAATTTGCATCTCTAACAAGTTCCTGTGTAACGCTGATGCTACTGGTTCAGGAAAAAATTATACCAGTATTTAAATAAAAAATAAAAACGGGTTTGTACTATGTATCTATATAAAAGGCTAATATGCTAAGTGTCCGGCCATTCGACCGTTTGATCGTTCGACCGGTAGCTATGATGCACACTGACAACCAGGGGACAGATGCTCAATGCACAGAAACATGGAACAGACTGATGAATCTCAGAGGAAAGGGGGGAGGGGAGAGGGCAGGAAGAGATTGACCAAAGATCTTATATGCATACTAGATGCCCGATGCACAGATTTGTGCACCGGTGGGGTCCCTTGGCCTGGCTTGCACCCTCTCACAATCCAAGACCCCTTGGGAGATGTTGGAGACCCAGTTTCGGCCCGATACCAGCAGGCCAGGCTGAGGGACCCCACCAGTGTATGAATCCGTGCACCAGGCCTCTAGTATATATATAATATTCTGAAACCTATGTTTTTTTTCAATTAATACTGTACCTAGGACATCTTTCCATGTCAACCTGTAGCATTATAACCTTCTTTTTAAAGGCTACAAGGTTAGAGATTTGGGGCTAAGATAAATATATATTAAACTAGAGGCAAGGTGCACAAAAATTTGTGCACTTGGGGGGGGGGTCCCTCATCCCGGCCAGTGCCCTCTCGCAGTCTGGGACCCCT
>NW_006298049.1:1018048-1040685 GCF_000327345.1 Myotis davidii | reverse complement strand
GAGGGCCCCTGGGGTGGTTGGGGGCCCTTCCCCTGTCACGAACAGAGCAGGGTGGATAGGGAGGTTGCGGCCCAGCCCCCGTCACACACAGAGCTGCAGGGCAATCGGGGTTTGGGCACTGGCCCCTGTCACCCTGATCCCGGTGACGGGGGGCCTCTCGGCTCCACTGATCCTGGTGCTGGGAGGCATATTACCCTTTTACTATATAGGATAGAGGCCTGGTGCATGGGTGGGGGCCGGCTGGTTTGCCCTGAAGGGTGTCCTGGATCAGGTTGGGGGTCCCCACTGGGGTGCTTAGCTGGCTTGGGTGCGGGGATGATGGTTGTTTGCAGCTGGTCACACACCCTTCAGGGTGGGGGTCCCCACTGCGGTGCCTGGCCAGTCTGGGTGAGGGGCTGAGGGCTGTTTTCAAGCTGGCAGGTGACTGAAGCTCCCAACTTCTCTTTTTTTTCTTTTCTTTTTTTTATTCTGGTCCAGCTTTAGCTCTGAGGCTAGGCTCCAGCTCTTAGGCCTCCATTGCTGAAAGCAGGTATCTGGTTTGTTTGGGTTCTATAATCACAACACTGTTTCAACTCCAGCTCTGAGATCCCAGCTGGCTGAAAGCCAGTTTCTGGGGTTTTGTTTAGCTTCTATATTTGTAACAATGTTTCAAACTGCAAGCTCAGAGGCTGGCAGCGGCAGGTAGGGAATGTTGGAGTCCTCTGTCACTGAAGCAAGAAAGCCTCATGTTCGCTTCAAGCTGCCTGGCTGCTGGCCGCCACCTTGGCTGGCAGTTAATTTGCATATAGCCCTGATTAGCCAATGGGAAGGGTAGCGGAGGTATGGCTAATTACCATGTTTCTCTTTTATTAGATAGGATGACATAAAAAGGGAATCACTGGCATCTTCAACATCAGGACAAGCATCCTCACCACCAGAATCATCACTTTCAACATTAAGTAAGCATTTTGTTTTGGCATTTACAGATTAGCAAAGTTCTGGACTGATCAGGAAAGTGACTAGTCTTGTGTAAGTGCCATGGTAGAGTCAGTGAATGAAAGCGCCAATGCATCCAATGCATGGAACAACTCCACATGGGATACCTTGGCATAGAGCTGCTATACCATGCTGCACACTGCTAACATTTAGTCACACACCCCCTCCGAAGCCTGCTCAGGCTCCCAGAAAGAAAGTGAGCCATTTGCAACAACATGATGGACCTTGAAAGCATTATATTAAGTGAAATAAGTCAGACAGAAGATAAATAATGTATGATTTTACTGATATGTAGAATCTAAAAAAGCAACCTGAAAACACAAGGGCATGGATGTAGAAAACAGATTGGTGGTTGCAATGACTAAATTGTGGAGGTGTAATACGCAGTATGGTGACTATAGTTAACAATACTATATTGCATATTTGAAAGTGTCTAGGAAAGTGGATCTTGAAAGTTGTCATCATAAGAAAAAAATTTATAACTGTGCATGGATGTTAACTGGACTTACTGTATTTTGAAATACAGTGGGGCCTTGACTTATGAGTTTAATTCGTTCCGTGACGGAGTTCGTAACTCAAATTACTCGTATGTCAAATCATAAAGTGAACGAGACATGAGATGCTGGGCTGATGTTGTGGCATTCACTGTGACGTTTGCTGTGCTAACTAACAGCGGGGTATCTGATGCTGGCTCGTAACCCGAATTTTAGCTCACAACTCAGAGCAAAAAATCGGCTGAGAGACGCCTCGTATCTCGAAAAACTCATTAGTCGGGACACTCGCAAGTCAAAGCCCCACTGTACGTATGTACAAATACTGAATCATTATGTTGTATACTTGAAACAACTATCATGTTATTTCAGCTATGCCTCAATGAAAAGAAAGGAGAGTGACCAAGCTTGCAAATGTGTCTGGAACTTCAAGGGGACAGTGCAGGAAACAATCAAATCTAGTATTTTGAGGCAATTCCTGAGAAGCACATGACGTGTTTCTGAACAATCCCTCTGCTCATCTGGAGATACTTTCTAGATGTCTCCCATTGTTAAAATGCTCTGGTTTCAGATTTCCCTCCTCAGGAAAGTTAACCTGCCAAAATAGTTTTTCCCATAGTTAGAAATATACAGTCATATAAATAAAAATATTTTGAGCAATTCTTATGCTCCTGTAGCCACATATGTAATCATCATCAAAGGGATAATGTAACTACAGTGTGCCCTGAAGAATCACATGCTCAATATTATAGTATAGAAATCAGAAATCTCTAAGAGCCACATATTGGCCCCAGTATGGATAATTACCAGTCTTAAACTCTGCTTACTTACTGAACAAACATTTACTACACCTACTATTGGCCTGGCATTGTGCTGATGTCTAGAATATAGACATTTGGAATATGGAGAAGAAAGGTACATACCAGGAAGGAACCTAATATGAGAGACAGACAAACAAAAAATCAAGGATGAGGAGGATAAGATGTGTACAGAAGAAGAGTATGCCTAACCCAGCGTGGAGTTATCAGAGATGGCTTCAAAAATGAAAATGGGCTTGAGGTAAGTCTGCAAGGGTGACCAGAATGTAAACCAGATAGGCTTAATGGAGCATATCGTGCCAGAGAGAGGAGGTGAAGAAGAGCATGGTGGGCTCAGGGGACCATAATATATTTGGTGTGGTTGGAGTGAGGATGTGAGAGAGGGGATGAGCTAGAAGTCCACAGAGATAATAGATGGTGTCCCTGAAGGATTGTCAGCAGGGATGTGAGTTGACCAGATTTGGAAGAAATATGGAGATGGGAAGACCATGTCTTGCTGCTGGAGACCAAGACATGAGGAGAGATTCAACTGGGACTTAGGAGAGAGAAGGGCTGGTTGAAATGGCAGTTTGGAGGTAACAGTGAGGGCACTGAATGAGCTTAAGGGTATACCCAGATTTATGGTCAGGGAGAGAGCCAATACAGGAACAAAGAATTCTGTATAGGGGTTGGGGCAGGCTAGAAGGGGTCAATGGGAAATAGAAGGGGACATATGTAATACTTTCAACAATAATTTTTTTTAAAATTTTGAACAGGATTGAGTTAGGCAGTGAGAACAGGATGAGGAGATAGTAAGTGACATGTACCATGGATTTATTTTACAAAAACAAACAAAAGCATAGCTCTCCCCACATACTGCACAGTTTAAAGGGTTCCTATATGGTATGAATAGTGTCTCCCCAAAATCTGTGTCTACTCAGAATGTGACCTTATTTGGAAATAGGATCTTGCAGATGTAGTTAAGATGAGGTCATACTGGATCAGGGTGAGCCCTAAATCCAATGATTGGTATTCTCATGAGAAAGGAGAGAGGACACACAGAGAAGAAGCCCATATGAATTCAACTGTGGAGATTGGAGTGATGCGGCCACATGCAGGGGATTGCTAGGGGCCATCAGCATCTGAGAAGGGGCAAGAAAATGTTCTACCCTGGAGCTTTCAGAGAGAGCATGGGTCTGCCTCCACCTTGATTTCAGACTCCTAGCCTCCAGATCTGTAAGAGAATAAATATCTGTTGTTTTAAGCTACTTGGTTTGTGGTACTTTGTTCTTTTTTTTAAGATATGTTTTTATTGATTTCAGAGAGGGGGGAGAGAGAAACATCGATGATGAGAGAGAATCATTGATTGGTTGCTTCCTGCACACCCCACACTGGGGATTGAGCCCATAACCTAGGCATGTGCCCTGACAGGGAACTGAATCATGACCTCCTGGTTTATGGGTCAGCGCTCAACCATTGAGCCACACAGGCCGGGTGGTTTGTGGTCCTTTGTTATGGCAGCTCTAGAAAACTAATAAAGTTCCCCGCCTCCCTCCCCACCCCAAAGACCCTTTGACTTAAATTTTCTTGAAGTTCCATTATTATTTAGTTTTCTGGGTGGGTTTAGATCTGTTATTTTGGGAGGGATGCTGTAACAAGCCAAGAAATTTCCCACATGTTATATGATTCACTTTATTTCACAGCAAGACCCTGTGGGATTGGAACAAGGGTTAAGTCTGATCTGAAGAAGGGGGATGTTCTTGGGGAAACAGGCCCAGATAAAGTTTCAGAGCAGATTAATTCTAGAGAGCAGGGACATTAGGTTATACTGACACACAACAGATTCTTGGAAACAGGTAAGGTGGGTATTTCCAGATGAAGAAACTGAAGTTTACAGACGTTCAGTAATTGTGTGAAGGTTACACAGTTAACCTTCACACAAATGTTGGAAACATTTTCTTACTCCCAGTTTAGGGGTGTCGCTTTGGGCCATTGCAGACTCTGCCATGCTGTCTCTAAGGAATAATCTTAGACTGAAGACAAGAAAGAGAAGACATTATCAGCTATTGTCACAGAGGGGTTCTTCCACACTAGTAAATCTCCCATACATCTAAAAGCATTCGTGTAAATACCAGTTTCTGAATAATCACAATGATTGGTATTCTCATCAGAAATAATCTGAATAATCACATGTATTTCATGCCTTCTAAAACTAATTACACTAAAATGATTTATCTCCTCCCGGTGGCATGAACATACATCATTATTGATTGCATTGTGAAATTGCCTCAATTCCTCTAAAGAAACGGGCAGAAAAGTGCAGGCACAGGCTGAGGCGGTATATTTGGTGGCCGCACAGATATGCCCACCACAGAATCTATCAATAGGAGAATCATGTGGGTAAGGGTTAAGGCTTCCATTTATTGAGTGCTAAATATATGCCAGGAAATGTGCTAAGTGCTTTAATACATGCTCTTTCTCATGCAATCTCTCAGGAAGTTGATTTCAGAGAGAGGAAGGGAGAGATAGAAACATCAATGATGAAATAGAATCATGGATCGGCTGCCGCCTGCATGCTCCCTACTGGGGATTAAGCCCGCAACCCGGGCATGTGCCTTTACCAGGAATAGAACAGTGACCTCTTGGTTCATGGGGTCAGCACTCAGTCACTGAGCCACACCAGCAGGGTTGATGTGACTATTTTTAATGCCATGTTACAGATGAGGAATCTGTGACTTAGAGACCCTCTGGCACTCATCCGTATTCAAGATTGGTGATGTTCACATACCTGGAATATATATCTGCTGAATAACAATCAAATTAATAAACATCCATGTTTAAAGCCTGGAGTCCAGCCAGTGTTTCTGCGAGGATTAAAGGAGAAGGGTTGTGTCCTCAACTGGCATGGAATGCTCTCAATTTTCTCAGCTCAAACTTGTTATGAATGCATTATGACCCACAAGCTGCAATGGCTAATCTAAGTTTCATGTCAAGTCAACTCTGCAAATAAACTTCTCATGTAAATAAGATGAGAACAGGAAAGGCCCCGGAGGCATCCTGCATTCTCTCAAAGCTGGTGGCTGGTGACAGGCCCACCAAGACTGCGATCTCAGGCTGCATAAAAGCCTACCTTCCACTGATGCTTGCGAGCTTGGTTACACACTTGGCAAGAATGTCAAGAAACCATGTGAGCTGAAATCACACTGTGTTCTTCTGAGGACCTCCCAGGGCATATTTTACATCCTCAGTTCTTTCCTCTTTGAGGACAGAAACATCATGGGACAAACACAGGCCCAAGGAGCTTCTCACACAGGAAGCCAAGAATGCAGCCCTTCATCACTCACAGGGTAGCTATAGCTGAGTGATTTTAGTGACAACTAAAAACTCCACCTCGTTGGCTGCATTTCTCAGTTTCAAATCTGCTTTCCTAGGTGGCGGACATTGCATTTGGGTCAGAAGGGGAAGACCATGTGGATATGAGAAATTGGCACCCATCATCCACTCTGCTTTCCTTCTATTGTGTAGAGGCTGGAAAACTAAAAACTACATATCCCAGGTTCCTTGCAGCCAGGGTTTGGTTTGCAAATCAGTCTTTCAATTATACGCCTGTGTAGGAGGTTTGGAAGAAGGATGTGAGGGAGGGACTGTTTTCCCTGCTGCTGATGGCCAATAGGTGTGTGGTGGCAGGAGCCTCTAGCAGCGGTTTCAGGGGCCAGGGGCCAGGGGTGATGGCAGTGCAGCATTCCTGACTCTCTGCAGAAAAGGGGTTGTGTTCTTGAAGCCAAGAGTCCAATCCGTAAACTCCTGCTGCACACCGTTCCTGAGGCTGGCAGGAGGCAGAGGGGCTTCTCTGGCAGGTCAGATAAGCGATTCATTCCTGAGGCCATCCAGAGTCCCAGTCGAGGACCCCCTTTTCCAGCCTTCCCAACAATTTTGGGTCCTCACAGAGGCGTCTGGTCTGTGAACAGTTGTGGGTTGCTCTCTCTGCGAGGGACTCTGAAATTGGGAACCACCTCATCCCCCATCGTGCTGTCACTCTCCTCAATCTGATCAGATAACTCAGGCCCTGTGACTCCCCATCCTTCAATCACAATCCTCAAGAGGTCAGTTTTACTCTTCAAGAATTGGGACTGTGCCCGAGGTCCTGTTCTAAATGTCTTTCTGCTTAAGAAAGCTAAGTGGGTTTTGATTCCCATGACTGAACCCTGACCTAGGTTCTAATTCAAACCCAAGTCCTGATATCTTTCAGATACTTTCTAAAAGTTTTCAGACTCTTATTAAAGTGGGAATAAGACTATTATTTTTCTTTACCTCTTGCCCTAGGCCAGTGGTCGGCAAACTGCGGCTCGCAAGCTACATGCGGCTCTTTGGCCCCGTGAGTGTGGCTCTGCCACAAAATACCATGTGCGGGTGAGCACATACAGTGCGATTGAAACTTCGTGGCCCATGCACAGAAGTCGGTGTTTTGTGGAAGAGCCACACTCAAGGGGCCAAAGAGCCGCATGTGCTCGCGAGCCGCAGTTTGCCGACCACTGCTAGGCCATCATTTGGGGATTTAATGTTATAAAGACAGAATTTTTTTAATGGAAATGTTTTCATACATTTAACAAAAATGTATTGAATATCTTTTTATGTTCAAGACACTATACTAAACACCAAAGTGCTAAGACAATGCAGCATAATGGAAATAGTACACGCTTTGGGTAAGGAGTTGATTTCTGGCTTTGCCCTACTCATGTGACTTTGGGCAAGTTACCTAATCTCTTCAAACCTCTGTTTTATCATCAGGATGAAGAGATGGTAAGAATAATTACCCCTAGGATTGTTCTAAAAGTTATATGAAACATAAGGAAAGTGTCCAAAGCAATATATAGTATGTAAAAGGTTCTGAATAAATGTTAATTCCCTTCCTTTGTCCTAAAACATGAGAAAAAAGAAATGATATTGATTAAATATAAGTATCATTTTGAGTAATCTTAAACAGTATTTGCTGGTCATTTCCAAATCGGATTTTGTCACTTCCCTGATTAAAATCCTCTAATGGTTTCCTCCGGCACTTAGAATAAAACTCAAACTCCTTACAAGCCAACAAGGTCTTAACAAACCCCAGCATGTAAGGAGTTTGAGTTTTATTCTAAGTGCCATAGGAAACTAGAGGACTTTAATCAGCACAGGAACCATGTCCCTGTTATACATCTTGCCAAACTCATTCCAATCTCAGAGACTTTGCTCCAGCTGCTCCCTGTGCCAGATCTTTTCATGTCTGCCTCTGTTCATTCAGGTCTCTGTTCAGAAGCCTCTCACCTCCTCCCATTCATTCTCTAACACAGTGGTTCTCAACCTTCCTAATGCCGCGATCCTTTAATACTGTTCCTCATGTTGTGGTGACCCCCAACCATAAAATTATTTTTGTTGCTACTTCATAACTGTAATGTTGCTACTATTATGAATTGTAATGTAAATACCTGATATGCAGGATGTATTTTCATTGTTACAAATTGAACATAATTAAAGCATAGTGATTAATCACAAAAACAATATGTAATTATATATGCGTTTTCCAATGTCTTAGGCGACCCCTGTGAAAGGGTCGTTCAACCCCCAAAGGGGTCGCGACCCACAGGTTGAGAACCGCTGCTCTAACACAACCGCCTGCTTTAGTTCACTATGATGCCTGTTTTCACCTGATCCATTCTTATTTGTGTATAGTCTGTCTCCTGAGTTAGAATGTCACAGTACGATGAGGGCAGACACCTCCACTGTTTGTGTTGTTCAAGCTACCTCTCCCATGTTCATAACAGTGCCCAGCAAATAAAAACATGCAGTAAGTATTTACTGAATGATGAATCCTTTAATCTAAAAATCCCTGAAAATATGGTTTAAAGAAAACACTATAAAACCAAGCTGTTATTGGTAGTAATTTGTATGCCAATGTGTAACTAAACTTAAAAACTTTTTAAAACCAGAACAGGAGGAAATAATCGCTAGATGTATTAAAATTAAACCACATAAACACAGAATATCTCTCCAGAGTTCCCTCCTGAATTGCATCTCCCTGTTTCCTAGAGAGAGTTGTGCTATGTCTATTTCTGTTCTTCCAATTCTCATACTTCAAAAGATTTTTTGTGGCATTCCTAAGGTTTGCTGTTCCCAGTGATTCTCAATGATCAAAGATGGGGTTGAAGATACAATTCTGGCTTCCTGGAAAATGCAGGCATGGGAACATCTACACCCTTTGCCAGCCTGTTCTGCAGCAGTCCAAGCTTAGTTCTAGAAACATGAATTGAGGAGCCTCTTCACTGACCCTGGAGGGAGGATGTGGCCTTCAGCCAAATTTGGGTGTGGGCTGCTGCAGGGTCCATGGCACCAAGTGAAGGGGGTTGGCTCCAGAAAGAAGGCCTGCCTCCTGCCCATGTGCCGTGACATAAGCCCCAAATGGCAGTCAGCAAATAGCTCTAGGGAACATCTGGGATTGAGCCCAAAGTAGGTAAAGCCAGATAATTCTACTAGAGGCAGCATCTCTTTGTGTCATGGAAAGCACCATTCAAATCCAGATTGTCATACTTTGTTAGACATGTGGGTGTTTTGTGTGTGTGTGTGTGTGTGTGTGTGTGTGTGTGTGTGTGTGTCTGTACTGAAATGCTCCCTATTCTTCGATCTCTAAAACTTTCAACTCCTTTGAAAAATGGCAAGAGCTGAGGTTCCCGTCACCATATTGTTTGCCTTCTGGTACACCCAGGGGAAAGTGCAATTATAAGTCATGATTTAAACAAACAAAACAAAACAATGCAAATTAGGGCCAGTTCCTGGCAAAACGAAAGGGCCTTTCCTGCATATGTCCTCCTGTCTGTCACTGATCTATTGGCTGAACGGCCCGCCCCAGAGAGCATTTGGAGGAGCCCACATGCCAGAAAGCACTCAGTGCTTCCAGTTTTTAGTCAAGTGACTGGGCGTCTTCCTTTGGCAGCACCCGCTTATGGTAAGTTGACCTCTTCACAGGACTTAGGGCATAACTCGCCTGCCATGGAAGAGCTATAATTAAAGCCAACTTGAGCAATCACAAAACATGATCTAAGGGAGCTCAACCTGGAATCCAAAATGATATCAACAATGATATGAATGGGGTGTCTGGTCCTTTATATCTTATATTTTTACAAGCAGTAGGCACCGAGTATTTTCACTCTTACCTTTCAAGTGCTGTATCTGTAAGAATGCCACGTGCACAGCATTGCTTTAATTAAATGATCACTGCATAAATGATGAGCCAAGATTCACGAAACCTAATAGATACCTTCCCAGATATTTGCTCTTTACTTTTGGTATTTGTACTTGTGGTTGCACAGGAATTGCCTTTGGCAACTATGCTTTCAACAGATTGGTATGAGAGCCACTTCCTGAGCAATGGATCACAATGTTTACATTCACTGGGGTAAAGTAATCTACTATCCTCACCACTATACCATGACCCACCACCACTGTTACAACTCCCCCTAGGAGATTGAGCCCTCACCAAGCACCGCTTTGAGCACATAGCATGTATTACTTTTCCTCAGCCTCACCATATCATTGTGAGGTGGATACTATTATTACTTCACTTTAGTCATGCGGGAGCTAAAGCATAAAGAGGTTCAACAACTCACTGAGGGGCATCCAGCTAGGCCGGTGGTGTCAGGATCTAAACCTGGCACAACCACAAACGATACATATAAACATGATGCAATCTTACCCTCAAGCACCACGTAGACCGGTGGTAGGTAACACATGTGCAAATAGATTGTTACTGAAAGGGCGAGGCCTACGCCCTCCATCTTGCCCCAGGGTAAGGGCTACGCTCTCCATCTTACCTTGGCCATGTGCTTGGCAAGGCTTCTTCCCAGAAGCCCAAGCTTCTGCTAGCCACACCCAGGATTTCTTTAAACTAACCAATGACAATCAAGGGAAGTCGCCATAGATCTGACCACATCCTGTGTAACAAGACACCGACTTGTGCCTGGCCAATCGGCAGGGCCCACGGTCCTTTCTCCTCCCCTTACTCCAACCCCCTTATAAAACCTCTCTCCACACAGAGTTCTCACTCTCTGCCACTTGGCTTGCCGTAGCGTCGGTGAGTGTGGTCGGGGAGCCGAACTAGCTCGAATAAAGACTCTTATGCTTTTGCATCGGACATGGCTGGCTCCCTGGTGTGGTTTCTTGGGGATCCTGAAATCTGGGCATAACAGTTACAGTCCTGGATTTTAAACCCAATCTTTGCTTCCTAGGTATTACTTTTTTACACAGACACATACTAGCATGGATAAGCTCAAAGAACATCAAGAGGACATCAGATTTCCCCCCCCAATTTATTATTAATCTTTGTTCTCTGCCTGCCCATGCACTTACAGTCCTCATAGTCTCATTTTCAGTGACCTCCTCAGTTATTAGGCCTCAATTGTTCTATAAACACATGTATGTGTCAACCTCCTGGTGTTGGGCTCAGAAAATGTAGCGCCAGATCTCAAAACAGCCCTGCCTTTCATTGCTCTGCTGTTTCTCCCCACGTGTCACTTCTTTCACAGCTCCTTGGCTCCATCCCAGGCTCTGTTTCACCAGCCAAGCCCTGATTACAGCTCCACTAGCTGTTGTAACAGCCTTTTCTCTGGCCCCCCTGACTTCAGCGATCCACTCCTTCCAACCATCCAGCCTCCTGCTACCAAACTGTTTTGTCATATTACTTTATTCACCTAAGTATAGACAATTCATTGCTGATCATATCAAAATCCAAACTCTTTTGCCTGACTTGTAAAGTCTTCATAATCTCACCCCACCCTATCTATTCAATTTCCTATCCCACAAAGTGCAACACACACCCACTGAACCAGTTAGGCTGTTATCTTAACTGTAGAGGCAGCAACCCATATGCCTCTACAACTACTATTTTCCTACCTCCCATGACCTCCACATTGCTTAAGTCAAAAGCTAGCTAAAATGTCCCCATCATTCAAAGGCCCAGCTCAGATCGCAAATATTTAATTAACCTTTCTTCATTGCTGCAGGACATATATTGGCCATTTCTTTCTCCTACCTTCTATTACATTTACATATTAAAGTTTTTATTTTAAATAACAGTAATGATGGGCTAACCTCTATTGAGCACTTGCTATGTACCAGGCCCTATTGGGATAAGCAGTTCTAATATTCCTGGTTTGCAGAAGAAAAAACACGGGCACTGGAAGACAATCCAATCAGCTTACTACCTGACTGTTTGCTAACCATTCCAGTTGTGTTGCACTGGTCTTGCTAACTAGCTTCCCACTGCAGAGACCAAGATTCATATTTATTCTGTGTCTTCAACACCAGCAATGAAGTCTGCATGCACTGGGAGGTTATCAGTTCTACTGGTTGGCTGTTTGTACATGCAGATGTTTACATGTTTTAAAATTCCTAACCTGCAAGGGTGGTGCCATGTTTGTACAACATGCAAATAAATGCTAAACAAACCCTTTACAGCACAATGATGAATGGTTTTGGAGAATTCATAGTCTACAAATGGCCCTAAGTATTCTATGTCACCCTCACTGCGTCCATCCTCTCCATGCTTAAACATAGTAAAGATGGAAAAACAGGTGAGCTGTCAACAATCAATGACAAACTTAATTAGGATTTTTGGAGGATTATAGGGTAGGGGAGGTTGTTACTTCTTTCCTGGCCAAGAACTGGGTCTTCTCTTTAAAAAAAAAAAATAAAGTAGCAGCAAGATTTCCCCAAGTAGCTAAATATGTGCACCAAATACAGATTTTCTCCAAATCTCTTTCAGTGCTTCTTTTTTTTCTCTTTTAACAATTCTGGTTAGTACAGACATCTATTCAGTAAAGATAAATATCACAGGAAGGATGGGGAGAGATTATGATTTCGACTAAAGCGTTAATATTTTTTAAAAGTCACAACCATTTCTTATATTCATCATAGGCATAATTTCCAGTTTCTCATTCCCACACCCATTCTATGAAGAACAAACATCACATGTAAAAATTCATAAGATTCCTCTTCCCTCTCACTTCACATCAAAACCTTAACAAAGGCCAAAACTCCAGAGAAAAACATCTATTTCAAAATTCTTACATTGGCTCAACTACAACTTATGAATTCCGAAGAAAACTCTCATAAGCAAAAACAACCAATTTTTTTTAACAACATATCAAATGAGAAAAACGGAGTCTGAGTTTCCACTGGCTACTGCTCACTTTCGACGCTAGCATTTTTCTTCACTTGAAAAAAAAAATTACATGAACAGAAAGAAAATCATTTATATATCTTGTCTCTTTGTGTAGTTTCTTAAAGACTCAGCTTATCAGGATTTCCTTCCTCACCAATGGAAGGCAGATACATGGCCCATCTGATCCTCTAATAATTTCAGTGTTAGAGGTAAGCTGGCTTGAAAAGCATTCTCTTGACGAAGTCACTTCTCAAACTAAAACTATTCGGTCCAAGAAAACATTGTTTTATGTTAAATGATCACATTATATAACTTTCCCCCTAAATATGAAAACACACCAACTCACTGTGGAAAGCTTAGAATATACTCTTCCTTCCTCTTTCATCAGTCTTTGCTCCTAGAATGTAAAGTCTGTAGATCTAAGTAAATCTTTTTTCAACACAGGCATTAACTTTGCATACAATTTTGTTATAATATTAAAAACTATTCTTTCTTTTATATTTTTAATAGTCTCCAATGCTCACTGCAAGTCATATTGTACGTGTGTGTGTGTGTGTCCTCAGGCAATACACCTGTTAATCAATTAGACTGCAAAATCAGATATTTTCTTTTCAAGAAGGGAACATGTAGGATACATTTCCTGCCTCCCTGTAAATTTGAAAATGAATTCCTAGAGCCTTTGCACATAAGCATCACATTAGGTGAATGTGGAATTCGTGAGACACAACCTTGTCTTGTAGAACAGTTCTTTAGCCTTTGGGACTGAGCTCAGCCCAGCTTGAAATCTGTTGCATTAGCAACCTGTTCATTTTCATCTAAATGCCTGAAAGATTCTTTAATGTGGAAGCTCAAATATCTCTTTAAAATATGTCTCCAAATGAGTATGGTAATTTTAATTTTATCTCAGATCTTCTCCAGCTAGAAAAAAAAGTTTTCTTCCGACATATGGTTGACCATTGTTTCCCATGTTTGGTTCCCCTTCTTCACTGGGAATAACGGAATTCTGGGATTGGATCTGAGTCCTCTCAACATTTTCATCTCGGTCCATTTGCTCCTTACTTTGACTTCTCCTGCTTTGCTTTCTGCAGACTTCTCTGTGTTTATGCACTTCAGGACAGGTTTTAATTCTGCTGTTATATTTTCAGGATACCTGCCCTCGTTTTTTGTTCCAGCCTTTGCAAATCTTCCTTCATCCTGTTTTTTCCTGGTGGCCCCTGACTCCTATTTCACAGTGGCTATGCCTTTTTGCAACTTTTGGAGAATACAAAAAATATGACTCCTAAAATGTTTTTCTCTTTCCCGGAGAATTTTTTTTAAAGATATAATAATATATATCTTACATATGCAAAAGATTCCTTTCTCTCATTTTGCAGCATTCTTTTTTTAGGCCCCCTTTGGCATTCTTCTGTTTATTCATACTGGAAAAGAGAACAATATGTTCAAATCTGGCACTTCCCAGCAGAGAGCAGTGGTGGAGTCTTCCTATCCCCCGCTTTCCTCTTGGGCCCAAGCGAAGCAGATCTGAAGGGCAGACTGACTGACTCACACAGCGCCCACCTTAATTCTCAGGCACTGCCAGATATTTAGCTCTCACACATTTCTTGGCATTAGGTTTCCTGCTCTAACTGATGAAATTTCTGACTAGAAAGAGAGAGACTGAGAGGCAATCTACTGCTCTGTTTTAAAGAACAGCAAACAAAAAATCATATGCCCTCCCAACATGCATTGCCCCTGCTCCTTCTTGCCTCTCTCCCTATGACAGTATTTTTTGTGACACGAGTAGGCGTTCCAGGACACAACACTCCTCTGCTTATCTCCATCTACCTTCTGCCTGACTAGGGTGTGGAAGTCACACTCTCTGAATGGATGTGGAAAGGGAGAAAATGATGAGCTGGATGGGAGGCATGAGTCTGGATTTGACTCTGGCTGCTTCAATAGACAGTTCCTTCTCAGTTGGGCCATTTGTTTTTCCAGCCAGTACAGCTCCAAGGTCCTGGAATAATTGAGGGCAAATGGTGGGGGCAAGATACATTTTCTTTCTACTCTCTTTCTGCACCAGCTGGGCTTCTGTGGTTCAGTGTGTGGGGCTTTTGGTTTGTAAGCTTAAGAATATGCTTCTCAATCCATCCCATTGACAAGTGTTTTATTAGACCCTTAGCATATGGCCTATCTCTACCCTAAATTTACAGTTAATTGTCCTTCCTTTTTTCACTGTTTCATGTAGCTTCCTGGGTATTCTGGTGAAAAGTTTGGAAAGAGACCTCTCAGATATTACCTGTCTCCTTCTATGATGACCTGGGAAGTTTATAAATATGAATTTTAAATATTGATAGCTATAATGACACAGGTAATCCATAATACCACAAATATATCAGGTTTTGAATGCAACGTGGAAAAGCAGATATTTTTCTCATGCCACTCACAGATTCAAAGGACAGAGAAATCATGAATTATGCAAATAGCACCATGGTGGCTCATGTTTTATGTAGGGAGACAAAGAGAGCCATGATTCAAAGTGGCCACACCCCTCCCATAACTTAGAACATTCTCTGAAGTTGAAAGTATTATCAATGTAGAAAGGGAGAAATCAGCCCCCAGCAACAATTACTCCTGAGATGATAGTATTTCCTAACTCTCCAGTAAGGGGGACATCTTGTTCATCCAACAGAACCAAGAAAAACAAAGTGTTTCTAGCATCAAAGGAAGAGGCAGGGTGACCTGTCTGCATCCTCAGGATTGGAAGGTTGTTAATGTAAATCAACTTATAATGAAGTAAACTGCATGGTCTCCTGACTGGGGAAATAATGCAAAAAAAAAACACAAAAAAAACAGCCGTCTGCTTAGAATCTAGGAAAATGAGAAGCAGAGAGGAGGAATTTGTCAGCGAGTCTCTCTCGCACTGTCTAAGGGAGACAGCATGTTCTGGCTAGCTGAGACAAGCACTGTCATTCTCTTGGCAGGTGCATGCCTATATTGGAAGTGGGATGATTATAACAGATGACTCTATTACTATGTCATCTAGCTCCTTTTCTCTGAGCTAGTGAGCAAGCTCTCACTTTCTACATAAGGCTTTCCTTTGTTTAGAGAGGAAGATTTGAGAAGGAAGAATGTGGCTCTAATGTTGAATGGATAACAGAACCTAATTTCGGAGTTCAGGGTTAGCATCTTGACTCTAGCCACAGTCATTTGATATGTGTATGGCGAAATGACGCATGCTGTGTAAAAGCTCTATATGAATTTTTTTTGCCTATCTTTCCCATATCCAAATGCCTTCTGTGATTCCCCATTGCTTTCAGACTTAATTCAAAACTCTGAATATAACTCTCAAGATCCTTCTCCAATTTATCCTCCACCATTCCCCAACCTGGGCTGCTCTCCAATCTGGCCCATCTTGATGCCTCCCCAGGTGTCCACACTCATTTCCTCCTCCTTGATTGGAATGCCATCCCTCGTCCTTTCCACAAACCAAAGTCTCATTGGTTTAAAGACAAGTTCCATCCCACCACTCTCGATGAAAGCTTCTCCAGCTAGACCCACTGATCTCTGCATTTCAGAGGCACTGCCTAGCATTTTGAGGTTTAACTCGTCCCTGCCAACCCTAAATTGCCACCATGGATTCCTGTTGACTTTGTCACTACTCCATTCTCTTCTGTTATCTAAACTTAATGAAATTTTATTATGTACTATTTAACGGTTCGTTAAATTTCTAGGAGAAATTTCTCAACTCCCCTCTCTGCCTTCACTGTGCTAATCACAGTGATGATGACAAATGGGCACCCACACATTTTGCTGAACTGAACTGAAATTTAAATCAGCCCACGCTGTTAACATCCAGAACTGGACGTGGTCTGCTACGGGTCTCGTTGCAGTGAGGTGGCTGGTATTCTAGGTCTTTGCCAGGTGAGACCAAATGGTGCAATGGTTTAGCCTGGGCTCTGGGTTCAGAGAGGCCTAGATTCAAATCTCTGCTTAGCTTTTTTCTCCACAAACTTAGGACATATTTCTGAGATTCTCTAAGCCAGGGATTTCTCATCTGTAAAATGGGGAGTTCATAGGGTTTGGGTGAAGATTAAATGAGATCCTGTTAAGTGACATGTTTAGCACAGTGCCTCACACATGTTAGGTGCGGAGTAAATGTTAGCTATGATTGGTAAGGAGAGTTCTAAGAGTGGCCTTTATCTGCATCACTCCCTTGACAACTCTGGGATATAGCTCTAGGACAAGAGAAACCTTATTGCATAAGACCTTAAGGCTCACTGGGATTAATAAAGAAGTTAATGAAAGCATCACAATTAGTTCCAAGACCAGGATCATCAAGCAAAGATGCTCCTGCCTCAGATGTGTATGGTTGGGAGCAAGAGAAACGGGTAAGGGAAGGAGTTCTGCTCTAGGAAGGCAGAAAACTCCCTGAGAGAGAGCCAAAACCTATGCTCTAACCTGGGGCATCAGTCCAGAATCAACAAGGAAGGTGCTTGATGAAACTCCAGATAGTATCATCAAATGAATTGTGTACTGGTCCCAACCTCTTCCAATTTCCTCAGCTGAGGGTATGTGAGATAGAAAGAACAGGACTACCTGTGGAAGTAGGAAGAGCTGTGCTCACTTATTGGCCAGACCACCAGGTGGACAGAAGCTGTGATCAAAATGGAGAAACCCTCCATCTTGTTCAGAGTCCGCTGGGAGAGCAAGGGAACAGCAGTGGTGGTGGCCATGTGGGGTTAGCTTTGGAAACTGCAGCAGAAACTAACCACTAGATGGGTCAAGATATCCCTTTACTGGAAGCCTTTTAAAATGAGCTGGGATATGATTCAAACCAAAGTAAAACTGGAAGGTGGCTGAGAGCCACATAAAGCATGATTTAAGGCCAAGTCTTGATGGTCCCCAAGGAGATGGCCCCAGAAAACGGGTTGTAAATAATTATCCTAGAGTTGGGGGGCATAGCAGCAAGGACTGGCAAGGACATAATCCCTGGCCCTCACTTCTTTCTCAGTACCTGGATGATCTCCAAAATAATTGAACTCATTATACCTAATTTGAAAAATATTTCCCAAACTGCTCAAGGGTATCAACTAATAAGTGTTCTAAGTGTAACCATTAGGTCTTATCACATGTAGGGGCAAATATTCTAATGAAGCGTACAGTGCATTATTCTTCATTAAATCTGGTAATGGGCTTAAAGCACAACCTGGGGATTAACTTGCTAAAGTGGTTAAACAAAGATTCTTGGCGCCTAAGAGCTTCACTACTAAGAACATTTCAAAGATTCACAGGACTCAGGTCAAACCAGAAACCTGGGTGAGGAGGACAGGGCTACCCTGCGTGCTTGGCAGGACCGCTTCCGCTGTGAGCCTAAGTGCAGGCCAGCTGAGGACAAGACTCGGGAAGAAGCGAGACGAGGGACTCTGTTCTCCTCGCACGAGGATTTCTCTTATGGCTGAAGTAATTGCTTCAGTAGTTGAGCAAACGAAAGGGGTCCCTACAACACTCAAGTATTCAGAAATTTCACAGTATACCTTGGTGTAGCATTTCAACCTACACCATGCTGGATCCTACCTAAATTCTTTGAATTTGGTAAATTGTGTCCTTTACTTATGGGAAACATAATTATATTATTTGTTGGGTAATTTCCACCTCTACTGTTTCATTTTTTTTTTTAACTTTTACTATTTGAATGCTGGACCTCCTACAGTGATTCTCTCAGTTTCTTTTTTTAAAATATAAAATAAAATATATTTTTATCGATTTAAGAGAAGGGTGAGGGAAACATCAATGATGAGAGAGAATCATTAATCTGTTCCTCCTGCACACCTCCTACTGGGTATTGAGCCCACAACCTGGGCATGTGCCCTGACAGGGAATGGAACTGTGACCTCCTGGTTCATAAGTTGATGCTCAACCACTGAGCCTCACTGGCTGAGCAATTCTCTCAGGTTCTTATTATTTACCTACCAGTTTCCATCACAGTTGTTTTCTTAATTGTTCCACTTGCTTAAAAATTTCAATTTTATATTCTGAACCTTCTTTTAACATATACACAGGGTGTCCAGAAAATATATAAACACCTTCAATGATTATAAAAGCAGTGTTTATTAACATACAGTTCCTTTTCAAAATTTAGAAGAATCTACCGAAATGAATACTTTCTTTGTCAATGCCTGTTTTCAAGGTGATGATCCTTTTGGTCCAGACACTGCTGATAATGCAAAGCAATGGGATCATAAACATCAAGAATCATTTTGTTCAATATTTGTGTGCCCTCAACCATAAACTTTATATTTTATGTATCTCCATATAAATAAGTCTAGGGGTACTTTAGGATAAAATTTCTTTTTTCAAAGCTTAGTCTGGCTTCACCCCTTGTTTCAAATCAGTTAAACCTGAAAAGGAGTGAAAATTAAGTGAGTTGTCAGCTATTAAAGTGTGTATACATTTTGGGGGGACACCCCATATCCTAATATTTGCTTATAACTCTCCAAGAGCTTTGCATGTTTCTTTTCAAAAAGCAATCAGAATATTATAATAATAAAAGGTATAATTCATCAGGAGAAACTGAACAATTGTAAATGTGTATGCATTTCATAACAGAGCCTCAAAATACATGAAAAAAATGAACAGAATTAAGGGGAGAAACAGATAGTTTCACAATTATATCAAGAGACTTTAACGTCCAACAATAAGCAATTCAGAGGAAAAACTAGATTAAACATCTGCATAGACACAGAAGATATGAACTATACTATCAGTCACCATCTATTGACACTTATGGAACATCACACCCAACAACTGCAGAAAATGTGGTCTCTTCAAATGCACACAGCACATTCACAAACTCAGGCCATAATACGGACAATGAAACAGGTCAATACATTTTAGGATTGAAACATACAGATTTATTTCTTGGCCATGACAGAATTAAGTATAAAAATGAATGACAATATACTATCTAGGAAACGCCCAAATATCTTGAAATTCAACACTCTCCTAAATAATTCATGAGTCAAAGATAAAATCACTAGGGAAACCAGAAAATATTCTGAGCTGAATGAAAATGAATTCAGCTAAAATCGCTTTAAAATACATCCTATATAATAAAAGCTTAATATGCTAAGTGTCTGACCATTAGACCATTTGACAAGTCGCTATGACACACACTGACCACCAGGGGACAGATACTACAACTGGTAGGTTAGCTTGCTGCTGGGGTCTGGTCAATCAGGACTGGGCGAGATGAGCCAGACAAACCCTGGAGCCCTCCTGTGGTCTCTAACGGGCTCTAATCGTGCACCAGTGGGGTCCCTCAGCCTGGCCTTCACCCTCTCACAATCCATGACTCCTCGGGGGATGTCAGACTGTCAGTTTCAGCCCGATCACCGCAGGCCAGGCCAAGGGACCCCGCCGGTGCATGAATCCATGCAGCGGGCCTCTAGTATGCATATAAGATCTTTGGTTAATCTCTTCCCACCCTTCCTTCTGAGATTCATCAGTCTGTTCCATGTTTCTATGCCTGTGCATTGAGCATCTGCCCCCTGGTGGTCAGTGCATGTCATAGGTACTGGTCGAATGGTTGAAGGGTTGTTTAGGCTTTAATATATATAGATACCCACCATGTCACTACCACCCTAGGTTCTGTCTAAGGCCCTGGCTTATGAGCCCCTTAACTACACTCTTGAAGTGGGATCCCCACCTTTGGCTATGATGCAGAAGTCCAGTTGCATAGGCAAAAGGAGGGGTTAGTTTTGCTAACCCAGTTCTCCCATTCTCAGTTCTAGTCTCACCTCTACCTTCAGAAAAACCTGACTCTTCGGTTCTCCAGGGTTTCTGAGGTTCTCTAGCACAAATTAGCTGGCTTTCAGCACACATCCTGCTTTTTCTGTTCCAAGTCAGATCCAACTTCATCTGTTTTCTATCTTCCAAAATTTTATCTTCTCCTCTGCTGTTCTTCCTTCTCCTGTTCTCATCGTGCTGGGTTTATAAATATTTATTCCTTCACTGTCATTAAAGTTGAAGTTTTGGTTGGAGCAGAGATAAACATGAGTATAATTGTTCTCTATTAAAAACCCAGGAAAAAAATAATGACTATTTTAATATTGAAGTACAAACGGCTGTTATGGGCAATGAATCAATATGCCTTCCATGAATGCCTAAGATGTGTCCCGTGGAGTGGGAGGTGATGGAAGCCCTGAAACCTGCCCACATGTGCTGTGCTCTCCAGGACTTCTCACTTATATCTGTTTTAAGGCCATTCTTAAAAATTTCTGCTATTGACAAAATCAGGTCCTATTTTGGTATTCCTCTCTAGAGCCTCCCGGGACATTTCCCATGAATTCATGCTGGGCATTTATTTTTAATGTGGAAACAACAAAGCCTTTAGGGGCAGAGAAAACAAGTACTTTCAGTCAATAGGGTAGTTATTTAGTAAACGGAATGGAATTCAGAAAATTCATGGAGAAAAGAGCAAAATATTCTAGTGAATCTCGTCAAAATACAGTAGGAAAAGTTGCCCTTTTCATGTTTCCAACTTGCCTCTACCCATCCAGTCCTGGAAGAAGTGTAGAATTGTATATACACACGGCAAATATTTTATTTTTATAACAATTGAGTAAGGTAGGTCAGTACTATCAGACCACGTTTTATGGACAAGGAAATGAAGCAACCAAGTGATTAACGTACTTGCCCAATGTCACATAACAAGTTATGGCACAAATGGGACTGGAACTCTGGGACTCTGGGTTTTTAGCTTGTTTCTCTATCTGTGAATCACTATTTTTGCTTTTTTTTTTTTTAAGAAATTTGACGTATGGGTCCTCAGAATTCCATTTCCAAAGAAAGTTATGCTGATCAACCAAATGCAAAATGGCCTAAGACCACTGGCACATTGTTCTGATGACGCAATTCAGAAAACACACACACTGACAACCATCAGCAACCCTCATTCATCCCTCAATCACCAGGATCCAGGTAGGTGGGACCCACACATTTAGTCTCAATGAACAACTGCTGCCCAGAAACCCAGAGGAAGGGGAAAGCCCCAAACTCAGGAAGGAGCCAACTCTTCAGGAGCCAGTTCAAGCAGACACACGCTGAAGGAAAGCCACACTAAAGGAAAAGCCAGAGTGAGATAACCCACGTCCATTCTTTCCATTTACAAGGCTCTTCCCTATCGATTAGCTTCCATGTACTCACAACCCCATGAGGCAGGAATTATTGCCATCGTCCCATTTACAGAAGAGAGGAGGACCCAGAGGCTCAGTGATGTTACATGACTTTTTGGCTCACATACTTAGTGACTGGCAGAGCCAGGCCCAAGCCCAAGTCATTGGATCCCATGCTCTCTTTTTCAACATTCCACGTAAAGAGGTCTATGCAACAGTTCCACTGCTTTATGAGCCTCTCTTCTTACCTCCCTTCCTTTCTTCCTAACAGAATTTCTCCTGATGAGTATTATTATAAGGATAAGAACAGCTAACATTTATGGAGTGCCTACTGTGTTCAGGAACTGAGTCTGTTAGGTACCTAACATGGATTTTCTCTTTACTGTCATCTCTGATATGTAGATGAGAAAACTGGGGCACTGAAAGGGAAGTAACACAAACCCTTAGGTCAACAGATAGTAAAATGTAGAGTCTAATATTTAAACCCAGGCAGCCCGACTTCAGAGTCAAGACTCTTCAACTCATCATTACCTTGTTGTCCTTTGATGCAAAATCAGCGCGCGCGCGCACACACACACACACGCACACACACACACACACACACCCCTTGATTTTTATATTCACCAGCAAATTGGTGGTAGGCAGAGATTTTAGGGAAATGAAATTCTTACTTGTTGGGGACCGCACCAAAATTATACATGAGTCCTTTCTCTGAGCCAAGTCTGGTTTTATTTTTAAAGACAAGTCAGCAAAAGATCACCTTATAGTTTCTTTCTTTGCCCTCCAGGACAGTGCTAAATGACATGCAGATATTATCCACACTGGTTTCAGCCCTTGACTGGTGAGATTTCCTCCTAATATCAAATGTCGGAGCAGTTCTGTTCTCTGTTATTGGGGATGACAACAAAGGAAGTAGCCTTTATCCCACAGCTAAACTCTGGCTATGCGGGCAAAAAGTTTCAGAGGTGGAAAAAAAATTTTTTTTGAGGCCGTGTATTACTTCCTTTGGGAAGAAATAATGGGAATTGTG
>NW_006298049.1:1013873-1016388 GCF_000327345.1 Myotis davidii | reverse complement strand
GGGGGGCCACATCACTTCAAGTGCACTCAAGAATCCAGGCCTGTAGGAATTCTATTCCAGGGCCTAAAGGGATTTCAGAGTCACTGATAGTCGTTTCTGAGAGGTTATAAGAAGCAGAAAAATAACAGAAGACTGAACAGGGTGAGGGATTGTCAGAGAAAGTAATGTTTGCTCTTTGTTGCTACAGGGAACCAAGGCAAAACCAGTGGATTTCGGTTATAGGTAAACAGATAGAAGGATCAATGTAAGGGAGGGGGGGGGCTATTTAGTTCATAGCACCATCCATACTTCCTTTATGCTGCCTTGTGTGCCTTAGATGCTCTGTGAACTGACAGAGATGATGGAGGAGGGTCGGGCTAGAGTGACAATCCAGAATAATTCTCCACCCCTGCTAATTCAAGGAAGCTCTCTCATCCTCTCTGGCAGCCTCAGCCACAGAGTCACAGCTATGATCTCAGAAGCAGTGAGCTTGAGAGAGTTTAGTGAAATGAAATTCTTACTTGTTGGGGACCGCACCAAAATTATACATGAGTCCTTTCTCTGAGCCAAGTCTGGTTTTATTTTTAAAGACAAGTCAGCAAAAGATCACCTTATATTTTCTTTTTGCCCTCCAGGACAGTGCTAAATGACATGCAGATATATTATACACACTGGTTTCAGCCCTTGACTGGTGAGATTTCCTCCTAATATCAAATGTCGGAGCAGTTCTGTTCTGTTATTGGGGATGACAACAAAGGAAGTAGCCTTTATCCCACAGCTAAACTCTGGCTATGCGGGCAAAAAGTTTCAGAGGTGGAAAAAAAATTTTTTTTGAGGCCGTGTATTACTTCCTTTGGGAAGAAATAATGGGCATTGCAGCATCTAACCATAATTCATCTAATCATAATTCCATTGTCTCAATACAGGCAGATTCAATGGTCAAGTATCTTGCTATAGTCTAACAGCAAAAATAAAACAGCAAGCAATTGAAATTCCTGAACCAAGAAATTTCTCAGAGAAATTCTTTAAACAATACATGGCCCAATTGTTGCAATACATGTGCTTTATCTTTCTGGGAAAGCTATACACAGATCTGTGTGAACCTAATAAGTACACAGGTTTGTTGTCAAAATTTGCTAGTCCCATTGGTTTTCCCTGAGAAAGGGGGAAATATCACTACATAGGATCAGGGACTTTCAGTCTAAAAGGAAATTTGACCAAGAGGATTCCACTAGCTTTTACACAAACTATGTATGGAGAAAGACTTGGGTTTTTCCCCCTCTTAATCTATCATGAACAAATACTTTTATTATTAAAAAAATAAAATTAATGAAGTAGTAGAAAAAAATAAAGTAAAAAAAGTAACATACAATATACATACCCAAATTTTAACATAAAATCACTTTATACATTGCCATAGAGGTTTTTTAATGTTTCATTCTCAATTTCTCTACTTATCACAGACCACTAATCAGCATCTTCAGGCCCTGCACCCACTCAGACCCTGTACAGGAAACATACCACTTGCTCTTACTACTAACTTTATTGACTTCTCGAAATTAGCTTCTTGTTTCCATGAAGGTAACTTGGATATGTGTTGGTTCAAGATCCTTCACCAGCTTTAAAACTGCATTACATTTTCCAGAAAGCTTTTTAATAATATGTATCAAGAACTATAAAATAGTCACATTCTTGACCTAGTAATTACATGTCTATGAACCCACCCTAAGGAAATATCAATTCTGCGCACAGGTGTTAATTGCAAGTTTATTGAAAATAGCCAAGATTGGAAATAGCGTAAAGTCCCCAAATGGAGGAATTGTGGAGCATATCATGTTCCATGCTTCCTAGAGAAACAGCTCCTACATGCTGGACTAGGTTAAGTTCCCCCCTCTCATGATACATATGTGTTTCCTTTGTGGCACTTACTATTGTGATTAGTTAAACATCTGTGTGATTATTTAGTGACTTCTAATACTAAGCCCTGTTTCTATTGTTTTCTCCATCACATCCCCAGCACTTATGGTACTTTCTGGCACATAATAGCTGCTCAATACTAGTAAATGCTTATTGAATGAATGAGTGAACACAATACATATGAATGAATTATGATGACTTGGAGAGATTCTTGATATAGTATCAAATGAAAAAAATTGTACTAAGAAAAACACAAAAGTATTTAAGCTATTTAAGATACTCCTATCATTTTATGCTGTTTAGCAAGAATTTGTTAGAATTGTGTCAAAGAGGCTAAAGATCAGCATTAGCTGAGTCTTGTAAAAAATATTAGAGTCAGCAATTGCTTTTTAAAGGCATGTTTGAAACACGGAGAAAGGCAAAGACCTTTGGGAAAGTTGGTAGAGTGATAATAATGGGAAAACAGAAAGCAGAGTAAGTGCCCGATAACTATTTTTCTCCTGTGCTATTGAATAGAAAGGCCGGTGTTCAACATACAAGAGGGTAGAACAGACAATGCAAAAGTAAAACGAACCATGCAAAAAACTTTCAGTTCCAGATAAGCATGGGGCTAGAGCGG
>NW_006298049.1:998050-1013748 GCF_000327345.1 Myotis davidii | reverse complement strand
ACCAGTGGATTTCGGTTATAGGTAAACAGATAGAAGGATCAATGTAAAGGGAGGGGGGGGGCTATTTAGTTCATAGCACCATCCATACTTCCTTTATGCTGCCTTGTGTGCCTTAGATGCTCTGTGAACTGACAGAGATGATGGAGGAGGGTCGGGCTAGAGTGACAATCCAGAATAATTCTCCACCCCTGCTAATTCAAGGAAGCTCTCTCATCCTCTCTGGCAGCCTCAGCCACAGAGTCACAGCTATGATCTCAGAAGCAGTGAGCTTGAGTGTTTCAGTAACATGCTTCTTTATTTTCATCCCCAGCCCTCAGTGCAGCTTAAAACAGCTGCAGATACCTCATGAAAAAGACCAAGGGTGCATCAAAATCCATGCCCAGGGGATGGTCGCTCTGGGAATAACTAGACACGGTGTGAGTTACCCTGTGCTCACCGCAACACACCAGTCCAATTGGAAAAATCAGCATGCAGACTGGAACACAGTCCAGGTTCCCTTTCTATTCTTTTTTTCACCTTCCTTATCTTCTAGTTCCCTGATGATAAATACCCAATCATCCAATTGGTTCTGGAATTGCATCACTAATGGTCTGGGAAGATAGTATTGTGGTATTGACTGAGTTTTTAAAGACTCAGGAAAAACTATCTCCCAAACTTCAAAGGACTGGCCCCTTTAAAACACACCCAAAACCCCTGGAGATAACATGCAGCTTAGACTAAAGACACCAAACACCTAAAAGATAAGATACATAATCTCAGAACCTTCCCTGGAAGCTGCAAAAACGCTATCAGGATCATCTCCCAAAAAACAATTTACTATGAAAGTCTAATCAGTCATTTGGTAAACATTTCCCTGGACAGAAAAGAGATCCGGGTAGGAGGGTGAGAGGAGATGGAAAGGGACTGTGCCAGAAAAATGGTCAATTAATTATGGGTATTAATCTCATATCATGCCAACCTAACTCTCTTCCACTCTTCAAAAAATATCAAAAATCACAACACAGGAAGCAAATATAGGTCAAAAGTAAGCTGCTGAATTTTGGAAGCCAAGGATTCAAGTTCTTCCTATGGAATGTAAGTCTGCTTTTTGCCCACTTTATCTGGCCCACATTCCAAGGCACTTCAGACAGGTTGGTAAACAAACAACCTCTTCAGACCCCATATCTCAGAGCAAGCAGACGGAGCTCTCAGGGTCCTCCTAGATCTACTAAGTATTCATGACTCCACCCGTTGGTTGCACATTAATAAACATCTGTTCTATGTTAAAGCCCTCATGCTTTTTATAAATCAGACATTTTTGCCTATTGAAAGCTCCCATAAGGGATATTCCTTTACCCACTGATTGGGCCCGCATCCAATGATAGCGAGGGGCCACAGTATGACCGGTCCAATTCCTACCACCTGGAACTACTGTATGACCAGGACGTCATGAAGCACAGCTCAGCTGTGATACGTAAGAATGATGGATGTTCAGGAAGCCCATCTGCAGGTGGCAAGTGAGGGACATTTCTTTGACTCCTTGCCACATCATTAGCTTCAAATGGAAAATCATAAGGTCCCCAAAATGCTTTAATGCAGTACAAAGCCAGAATCTAAAGTCTCGAAGCCTGGGAGCTTCTCCTTCTCAAACCTGCTTTCCATAAAAATCAACTACAGCACCCACCCTTCTGTCATCCACACATGATGATTTACAGCTTTTTTTAAAAAAAATGCATCCATAGTTTTTAAATTATTATTACAGCCAAAACTCTTGAATATGGCATCAGCACTTTACTATGTGTGAAGGGTCCAAAGGGGTTTAGTTCATTTTTGCAGGCAACTGATACTATAAAGTGGAGGAACATTATGCATGGTCTGAGCAAATCTTTTCATTGCAGGGAGAACTGGAGAAATGCCGTCCAGAGAGGTAAGGTGACTTGCCTCAGATCACACAGCTTGTCAGAGGCAGCGTGGGACCAGGAAGTCAGCTCTCCAGATCCCTTCTCCAGATTGTTCCCTATTTCTACTATATATATATTTACTAAATATATCTAGTATTTTGTATTCTGCCATTTATTAAATACGAATTATGTTTATATACATAAAGTTTATTTATAATTGAGATGTTTTGATACCTCAGTTCAGACATTTTTTCTCATAAATTGGAATTAGCTAAGCTTTCTGTACATTTGTATCTGAATTCATGGGCCCCTGGCGAGTGACTTCCTGTGAGAAAGAGTCACTGTGCTCCTCTGCAGAATGGAGCCCAGAGTATGATGGACACCCCTTCAGCTGACAGTCCCGCTCCCTGCCAGGAGTGAGGTCCAGGCACAAGCCCTAATGCAGCAGGACAGGTGGGATTGGAGAGGCCCAGCTGGGCCGGGGAGAGCGGGATGGGCTGGAGCTCCCCAACTGTTAGCCTCGAGAGAGGTGAGGTGAGAGCAGACAGGAGGCAGGAGAGGGCCCATGGAGGAGGGAGGGAGGGCCCTGATGGGGAGGAAAAGAAGTAGTAGGTGCCCTAAGGCAGATGATATAGTCAGGAGACAGAAGGAAAGGAGGACAGGACACTGGCTGCATCAATGTCAATAAGAAGGCCAGAGTCCAGGGGGCAGGACCACCTGAGACACATTCCAGGATCCCAGGAGCCTGGAGAACCAAGAGTCAAAGTGTCGGTGACTGAAGTCAGGGGCTATGTCTGCCCCACTGGCCCTGTGCCCAGAGCCCAGCTCACAGCAGGCCTTTGGGTATTCAGGGAAGAATAAAAGGGATGGAGGGGGTTTAGGAGTCCAAACCAGAGAATGTAGTTACTTAAGGGCTAAGATCAATCAAAAAGCCTGGTGATAGCAAAAGTAATAGCAAACTGAGTCAAGATCCCTGGGAAACAGCACACACTTATTCCCAGAATTAGAAAAGAAGGAGGTGAGTTCATGGCCAAAGGGAGGAAGAAGACAACAGGACAGAGAGAGGGGTTAGAGGATAGGGAGGGAGAGTAAAAAATAAGTTTTATTTTTAGCAATTATCCACAGAAGCCTCCTTTTTCTACCACCTACATCCCAAGACTCTTGATAAAGACACTTTTGATAAAAACTATATGTTGTTCTTAAACATGCCACATTAATAGTATTATTATTCCACTCCAGCTGGGCTCAGGCCTTGTCTAGAAATGGCTAATGCAATCTGTAAAGAAATATTCCCATAGGATAATGAGATAGGCAGAAATAAACACCCACCAGAACCCTCCCCAGCTCAGTGCTTCCAAAGGAACTGTTTTCCACACCTTGGATCCGTCGTCCACATGTCTACAGGCACAGCCCACCCTCTGCACCAGTCTGTTCCCTGCTATTCTGGAAATTGATAGGTGGGTCAGGCCCTGAATTTCTATCTCCAATCTTCTCCCTAGAGACCAGGCCTCTGCAGATCCTGAACTTTACCTTTCCCACCTCCGCACTGACCTGGCTGAGAAAGAGGCCTGACCTTGGCAGCAGAGAGCTCAGATTCCTGTACCTCTCCCTTTACATCCTCCTCTCCCACCAGGATTCCCAGACCTTTGCTTTTCCTCCAGTTCCCCCAAATCTTGTGAATCTTAACGCCGAGCTTGCCAGTTCTTGAAGCAGTTTCTGCCCAGTGTTCCCTGTTGCTGGACCTCACCTCAGTCATCTGACCCTAAAGAAGTTAAATGACTCATCCAAGACCCGCAGATTAGGAGGGGCAAAATCAGAGCTAAGGATGCTAGTATAGTATCCGGAACAGGCTAGCACTCAGTTGGTAAATAAATGCTTGAGAAAATTAAAATTGTCCCTGCAAATGAAATTATTACTAAAACTTACAAAATATAGTGTAAAAAGTCAGAAAGTTTATGGGTTTTAGAAACAGCTCAGGATATCCTTATAATGACAAGCAGTCAGGTATACTTATTGAAAGATCCATAATGATGCCTTAAAAAGGCACTTCTTTGGGCCCAGCTGGCATAGCTCAGTGGTTGAGCATCAACCTATGAACCAGAAGATCATGGTTCAATTCCCAGTCAGGGCATATGCCCAGATGGCAGGTTTGATCCCCAGTGTGAGGAAGATGCAGGAGGCAGCCGATCAATGATTCTCTCTCATCATTGATGTTTCTATCTCTCTCTCCCTCTCCCTTCCTCTCTGAAATCAATAATTTAAAAAAGGGGGGTGGGCACTTCTTTGGGAACTGGTAGAAGGAGCTAAAACAATATTGAGCCAACTGGTTCAATGGAAAAGTAATCTTCCTGGACCGGAATTACTGTGCACTGATAACGTGGTTCCCTGGTCAGGTCAGTTTAGGATGCATGCTCCATGGTGCCCCTCGGTATTTCAATACATTGATCCTATATCAAGTTCTAAGAAGTTCTATTGCAAAGAAACTCATTAAATTTGATTTAACTTACTCTTTTCTAAACTTACTCGACCACTGCTCCTTTCTTAGAGAATACTTATTTGTTCAGAGAACACAGGTTGGGAAGTTTTGAGCCAGATTTAGTTAATAGGTTTATTTAACTCCCAATTTTTTAATTCATGCAAGCAGGCTCCTTGCATGAGTAGATTCTCTTACATATGCCCTATATTAAAATGCATCCTTATTCAATTTTTTAAATTTTCCATGATTTAACAATAGGCTAGGAGAGTAGTCATATCATTAAAAAAGCCTTCCTTTGAAATCTGTCAGTCACAGCTTCACAAGACTGGGTTTCTGTGAGGGAGCTATAACTGCTCAAGAATTTGTGCCCGAAAGCACATCTTTCTGGGGAATCAGAACATCACAGGACTGTCACATTCGAGAGCTGGAAAAAGCCCTAGCCGTTGGCCAATCAATGCCGTCATCTCATAACCAGAGAGCAGCCTCAGGAGGGTTGGCAGCTGCCAAGTCCACATGCTACCCAGTGGTGGAGCTGGGATTAGAACCCGGATCTTTTCCTGGCCTGGAACTACTAGTATCTGCTTTTCTCAGAAAGCAAGAGCTTAGTCCTCTTCATCCTTAAAACCACAGTGGAAAGTTGAAAAGGAAATGCACCCAAATGCTAACACTGCTTGACAGAGAGGTGATATTTGGTCTGAGTTCTATTTTCCCGCATTGACCAAAATATCTACCAAGGGCATATGTTGTTTTTATTCCAAAAAAAGTATATTCTAAAAAATGGAAAACAAACACAGAAGGTAAAGCACATTGTACATACCCCAGAAGGCAGCATCTGTGTGGCTCCCAGTTGTTGAACACATAAGCAGAACTAATGAAATGCTGTGGCATTTCCCTGTGCCAGGGGAGGCATTAGACTGTGAGCAGGATGACTCACTGAGGCAGCGCCGAGACCTCCCTGCTGGCTGCTGGCGGGCACGGGCTCTCTGATAAGCTTCATGCTGCTGTGGCTGCACCCACAGACTGGCAAGGGGCAGAGCCCTGCTTCATTGCTTTTGCTAATTTCCTCTTAAAGCCCGTGTTTCAAGATAGGCTTTGAATAGCTCCTCAATTTCTAAACTCTACCAAATTGAATACACAAGTTTAATTGGGAAATTTCTTTTTACTTTGCTTTTCTGTACTTATGCGCTGGCCATCTAGCAAAAACTTCCTCTCAGCCTAACTGTGCTTATAAACAATACTTTTAGGGAGTATTACTCTTGTTTTGAAGTCTGAGCAAGGCAAATTGTTTATGTACTAGGGGTGTGCATGCCTGCGTGTGTGTGCGTGTGTCCCAATCTGTTTGGACTGTTATAACAAAACTGGGTGGTTTATAAACAACAGAAATTTATTTCTCACAATTTCTGGAGTCTGAGAAGTCCAAGATCATGGCTTTAGAAGATTTTGTGTCTGCTGAGGGCCTGCTTCCTAGACAGATGTCTCTTTCCTATGACCTTACCTGGTGGAAGGGGCAGGGAGCTCTCTGGGGTTACTTTAATAAGGGCACTAATCCCATTCAGGAGGGCTCCACCCTCATGTCCTAAGATCCTCCCAAAGGCCTCATCTCCTAATACCATCACATTGGGGATTAGGTTTCAACATATGAATTTTGGAGGGAAACAAACAGACATTTGGTCTTTAGCAGTGTGGATGTGTGACAGAGCCAACTGCTTATTTGAATCTGACTCATCCTTAAATCCTAATGGGAATAATTTGCTAATCCTTTTAATCAAACAGCATACATTCAGTCACTTCTGCAATATCTATGCACTTAAATTTTCAAAAAACTATGTCCACTGTTATCTGAAAATACCGAACCTTTCCAGTGGTTCTCAACCTTCCTAATGCCGCAACCCTTTAATACAGTTCCTCATGTTGGGGTGACCCCCAACCATAAAATTATTTTCGTTGCTACTTCATAACTGTAATTTTGCTACTGTTATGAATCGTAATGTAAATATCTGATATGCAGGATGTATTTTCAGGGGTCGCGACCCACAGGTTGAGAACCACTGCTTATTATTACTCTTAAAAGTAGTGTCAAAGGTGTATCTTCAACATGTCCATCTTTTCCTTCAGTACTTCTTCCTTTTCCACTGTCTTTTCGCTGACATTAACAACAATTTGTCCTTTTATGCCTTTCCATTTCTAGGCTGTGGTTGCTCCTTTCCTGTAGCTTCACCCGAACCTGCCTTCCCTCCCAGTCCCAGGGTGTGTCATGTGCCACCCTCCCCTATTTAAGGCAATGCTTCCTCTGTGGCTTTCAGTCCACCCCATAGTATGTTGTCTCCCCAAGAGTCCTGATCCATTAACTACTTCTCTTGGCCACTGTATCTTTAATTTCCCCCTTTTTACTCAATTTTCCCTCTGAGTTTAGGTTTGTTCATTTCCCACCCATCCTAAAAAAAAAAAAAAAAAAACAACTCCCCCTTGACCATACATGATCTTCTAGCTATAGCTTTACCTCTCGTTTCCTTGTTCTCATGTTCTTCAAATGATGAGACTGTACTCACTGTCTCCATTTACTCAACTCACATCTACTCCTCCCCAGGAGCAACCTGGTTTCTCCTGTCCAACCGCTGAGAGGGTTTCAGCTAAGCTCACTCATGACTGTTAGTCTCTTTCATGGGCTCTTCTTTCTCTATATGCTCCTTAAACATTAGCATTTCCAATGTTTCATCCTCCAGAGTTTCATTCTACATCCACTTCCCTTTTTACTATACAGTCTCTCCCTGGTGACTTAACCCACTTTCATAGTCCTAAACACCTCCCACTTATGCTAATGGCTTCTAAATATACTCTCACTAAGTCAAAAGTCTCCTTAGATCCCTATTTCAAGTACCTGCTGGAATATGGCACTTCTAGCTGTCCACTGGCACTTCAAATTCATTCAAACTCATCATCTCCTCAATCTCCCAAACGTAGAGCTACTTCTACTACTCCCCATGTTAGTTGATGAACCATCACTATAGTGACCAATTATCCACATTAGCCTTGTACTGAGGGGATTTCCTGCATGTGGGAATCTCAGTCTTAATAGGATAGTCCCAGGTAATCAGAGAGAATCACCCTAATGGTCACCACCAATCATTGGGTCTAGTAGGAGTCATCTTGGACTTTCTCCTTCATCCCTTCCCTTCATATCCTTGTCCTTCTTACTTAACTTCCTAAATAGTTATCAAATTCCTGCTCTCCTCTCTACCCTAGCACATGCCCTTACCATCTCTTGTCTGTTTACCATCCTCACTTCCTGAGGGTTCTCTCTGATGCCAGAGTTCTTCCCTTTGAAAGGGCACTCGCTCATCATCGCCACAGTTCACTCTCAGCCTACATCGCTCCTGGACCCTGGAGGAAGCTGTCCCCCACAGGGCAGGTCCCTCATGTCTGCTCTGCTCTGTGCTCAGAGAGGTGTTGGGGGAAATTTTTATTGGACTTCACTTGGGGGAGCTGCCAGACACTGTCCAAAACAGGTGAGTGACTGCTTTTCCTCAAAAAGTGAAGAAATGGGCAGAGACCACCTCAGTGGTCCTAGAACATTTAGTACAATCAAGAACTCCACCCTGGGGTGCTCCAACAGCAGAAAATGCAGCCTTTGACTAGAGAGGAGACCCATGTCATGTTTGAAAAGATAGCAAAATACTTGGGGGAGGATCTTCAGCTGTTGGTTGACAGGCCTGATAGCACCTAACTGTTTCAGGCTGCACAGCGACTGGGTGTCCTACGTGAGTAAAAAGATCTTGATGTTGGCCACCAACATCTCCAGTGACAAGCTGGTGTCACTGGGGCCCTGTTTCATAAAATTCACTGGGACCCACACATTCTGGTTGCACATCACAGCTCTGGATTAGCTTGCACTCTATGCCAAGTACAAAGTGTGGATAATGCTTAGGGCAGAGCAGTGCTTCCTGGATGGGAACCATGTGTTAAAATCTGGACTGGGCAGGATCACTGAAAATACATCTCAGTACCAGGGAGTGGTGGTGTGCTCCATGGCAGGCATCCCTTTGGGTTTTAGGGTGGCAGAAAAGTCTACACAAGACTGCAGGAAAGTAGACCCCATGGCGATCATGGCATTTCATTAAGCAGGCATTGGGGACTATGAGCCACATGAAGAAGCATTGACTTAGAATGAAATCATCTCAAGGACTTACGGTTGTGTGGAAGGCCGTAGCTTTGTTTCCTGTGTCTATGCAGGCTCCACCACCACATTGAATTTTTGCAACACTGTGATCTCTCCACGGACTTCTTAGTTTAATATATTCTCTCTTATGGACAAATGCGGGTTGGATTCTTATTAAGCAGAAATGGGTCAAAAATGGCATTTCAGGTGTTTGTGTTTGTTACTAAATAGAATATTGTGTTTTATATTTCAATCAGAGGGTTTCTCATTTTCAGTAAAAGGTTCTAAATCATTGGATTTGAGGACAAAAATAGTTTTTTGTTATCTGTGATTTCTGTTTTTCCAAAATTATGGTAAGAACACAGATTTTCTTATTATTTATTAATACTATGAAAGATAGATATTGCTGTATGAGAATAGTAGGCCACGTCTGGGATTTTACAAATGAAAGTTGGATAAAATACTAGGAGTAATTTATTCTGCTACTTTCCCTTATGACAGGTGCTGTGTGTATGGAAGAAAACGAATTCTAAACGTATTTCTATTACCTACCAGTTCTATGATGCTCTATATGAGTCCTTAAACTTTAATGAACTTCATTTTCTTCTGTTTCAAAAAACAGCTTTAACCATCTCCCTAAGAATGGCTTTTAGAATTAGAATTAGAAATCGTAATTGTAAAGTACCTAGCACAGTGCCTGGCAAATGATAGGTGCTGGATAAACGGTAAGAATTATTTTTATGTTGCATATACTGAGTGTTTCTACTGCTGCGAGTAGGATCTAACAAGGTATAATTTTATGATAATATTTTGGTTTTCACAAGCTGTTTTCTGAATCTTTCCTTTTCTGAAATGGTGTGATTTCAGGTTGAATGTTATTTTCATCTTCTTAGTTTCCTGAAACATTTCCCTCGGGAACCTTTACTCACCTTACTGGACTGGATGAAAAGCACTAATCAGAGACCCTGAGATAATCAACCTCCTCCTTCCTTCTTCCCCATGCTTTCAGAAATCATTTTTAGAATTATTAAAATATTTTTAAATAAAAATCATTTCACAGAGAAATATTTTTAAACTACTTGTATTGTAAAACAATTTTTCTAATGAAAATACTGTTTATTTTAAATTCCAAAGGTGACATCTCAAAAAATAAAACATTTTTTTAACTAAGAATAAAAGGAAAAAGAAGTCCACTCTGGCCAATGACTTCTGCTCTGGTTTTCTGTCTTTCTAGATTTCTATCTAAAGTCAAAATCATTATACTGCAATCCCTAGCTCAATTTTTGAAACTCAAATAACTTTATGTCAAATTCCTTTCCGTATCTTTCCCCTAGGGAGGTATAAGAGAAGATGGTAGTGACATTATTATCTTGAAACGAGCACTTTCACCATTGCTATCTCATCTCATTCTTACCTCATCTCTGGGACAGTAAATCACAAGGCCTGGGCATGAGAGATTCAATTTTATAAGTACATTGAATTTTCACCACAGGTATGATTGTTTTCACACAAAACGGCAAAACAATCACACGCACAACAACATCTCAAGAGCTTTTTACCTCTTAACTGTTAACAACTTTATGAATTTTAATGGTTTGGAAAAAAAGTTTATTTTTCCCACAGGCCCAGATGGAAATCTCTGCCATCAGGAATAGCTGAAATCGCCGGCTGAGATAAAGCTGAAGAGTTCCAGGCAGAGGAAATCAGAACGTGACCTTTGATGCTGCCAACTGTTCCTCCATGCTGACCTGAGAGGAGGGGCTCCTGGGGGGGGTCGGGGCGGGGGCCCAGGAATCATCCAGCGGTGGGTTTATGTTTTACTTGGATTGAACTCAGTTTATGTCTCTGATTCCCAGGCTTTGACAGTCCCCCTTTACTGCTCACCTCTCAGACACCTCGGCTATATGATCTTAAATACATATTTATTATTAATAATAATCAACTGAATTCAACTTAATCGAATTATGATAACTTGATGGAATTCTTTTGGGTCACTGTGGATGCCACTGAGCATGCCCATGCCAGGCTTTTGGATCAGGGACTACCGTCTCCTATTTCAGATGGTCTGCCCTGGAACGGTGGCCAGCTCTTCCTTTGTGGCTTTGGAGCTTGTCTGCAGCAGCACCGACAAACAGAAGATGCAGCTTAGCCCAATAATCACATCAGCTGTGGCGGGGGGAAGTCATTGTATTCTGGGATTCCTTTTCCATTGGGTGGAATGACAAAAATCAGCAGCAGACATCACATGCCTTTTTGTAGAACTGCCCTGAAGATTGATTTTTGTGTTTCTTCCCAAGAACCTCCCACTGAAGAATGGCCAAATGCCAGACACGGCCCCAGGGAGAAACTCATGCTTCCCACCATCCCTGGCCCAGAAACACTCTGGGGAACTCCCTCTGAAGTCATGCATGTCTTTTCTGGACTGCGTCCCTGCCTGTGCATGACTGCGGCCACTGGCAGCTGAGGACAGCATCTGAGGGTCAGACATCTGTTCCACAATGACAGCGAGGACACATCTTCATTTTAATGAGACTGAAAAGATCAACTGCCATGATTAACAGCAGCAGCCGGTATTTCCACGGGCGGACTGCACACGCTGTTTGCCTACCCTTGTCCCATTTACCTGGTGCCTGGGATGAGATACCACGACTAGTCTGAACAGGCCTTCTGACTGACTGAACTCCTTTTTCTTGATGGTAACCTTTCTTCATGTATTTCTAAATGAGAGGGAAAGTTGAGATCAGACCTACATCGAACTGGGTGCAGTAACCCAGTTCAAAAGTGGCTTTTCCCGAAGTTTGTAACTTGGCATTCTGTGTCATTTCCTGCCCCAATTTTACTGCATAAGCAGGAGGATATTTGGGAGTTTTGTTTAAAAAAGAGAGCCTGGTTTGGCTGTGGTTGACAGGCAAGTCTGCCACATGTCCCTTCCTGGCAGAACCTGCCCTTTCACTACAGACAGAACAGCACGGTCCAACCAGTTCTGCATGTCATTGTCATAGCAGTGAGCCCCCATGGTCTCACTTTCTTTGTCAACAGATGACCAATTTGTATTCCAGCCTGTATTTATACCTTAGATTGAACAGGAAGATCGGGTCAACAATTACCTGCCAGACATGCTAATCAATCCATTTCAGCAAACACTTATTGATCACTGGCTATGTCCCAGACACTAAACTAAGATGAAATATATGTAATCCCTTCAAGGGACTCAAGGAGTTTACAATTAATGTGTAGAGTTAGACATATACATACCTCTGTATAGATTAGTGAATGAGAATATGGAAGCAAATATTCCAAATGCAATTCAGAGATACAAAGCAATGGAAATGTTTTTTAAATGGTTACAGACACATGGAGAATAAAGTAAAAATGTCCACCATATATCTATTGGAAATCTAGAAGGAGATAATAGAAGGAATGATGAAGAAACAATATTTAAAGAGAAACTAGCTGAAGATTTCTCATACATCAGGAATCCCAAAAATTTACAAATAGAATAAATTTTAAAAATCTGCAAATAATCCCATAATGATAAAACCATGAACACTAAAATGGAGAGATGATCTAAAAAGTATCTATTGAGAAAAGACAAAGGAATAGCAATTCAATATTGGAAGCCAGAAGAGATAGGGGAATAATATCTTTAAGAAGTACATAACTGTCAACCTTCCATTCTATGTCCTCAAAGCAGTAACAAAACATTTCAGGCTGTGATAAGATTGTAATGGAGTTAAAAATAAGCTAAGGAAGGAACAATTAATTCTGTTGGTAGTGTTGAGGAGGGGCGAATGTAACAAGAGAAGATTTAACTAGATTAGAATCCTGACAGATGAGTGGGATTTAGACAGCTAGGGTGTGAGGAGGCAAGGCTGCAGGTAGCTATAGGATCCATTGTTCAAATGGGGGAAAGGCCCTACCTCGAAGTCAATGCAGCTCCATCCAAGGTGTGCAGAGTGTATGCTATAAGCAGACGCCAGCCCTCCTTTGATTCATCGGTTTGGTGCCCTTACACAGGGCACATAATCTGTACACCAGTATCTTGTTGCCCTGGGGAGGGGAGCTCAGAGAAGTGTGAGCAAAGGCCTAGAGCAGTGGTTCTCAACCTTCAGGCCCTCTAAATACAGTTCCTCATGTTGTGACCCAACCATAAAATTATTTTTGTTGCTACTTCATAACTGTAATGTTGCTACTGTTATGAATCATAATGTAAATATCTGATATGCAGGATGGTCTTAGGCGACCCCTGTGAAAGGGTCGTTCGACCGCCAAAGGGGTCGCGACCCACAGGTTGAGAACCACTGGCCTAGAGGAAGTTCTGGCATCTCCAGGCAATCAGAAACAAGGGAGAGTCTCTAGACCCTGCATCCAGTAAGCATGCCTTCTCCCTGGTGTTCAGCTTGTGCACGGGACCATGTTGAGAACACTCATTTCTGTGGGCAGGCGAGTCAGCAAAATGGGCTGGCTAATTAGGAGCTTCCAGGTTGATCATCTCCAAGGCCACCAGGAACCTATTAGGATCCGAACCTAAGGAGGTCTACCACAGTCCCACCAGTCCCTCCACTCCTGCCCAGGCTCCAGCATGGCCCTGCCATTGCTCCCTATTGCCTCCGAGCCCATACTTCTCCACTCCACACCACAGGAAACACAACACGTTAGAAGCTTCAAAGGATTCCTTCCCACCCTCCTTGTGAGTCCTGGATCTCTGACATCATTTGCCTACTCATATGAGGACAGAGTATTATAAAAGAGTGGAAGAACCAACAACCTTCTTCAGTATCTTCTCACAGCCAGTGTGGGATTTCCTGTTCAACTTCGATGACCAATGCCCATTCCCCATCTACCCAAGCTCTCCCAGGAACCACAGTCTTAGGGCTTATTTCCCAACGCTCCATAATCATCTCAACATTGTCAGGATTTGGCACAGTGTCGGCACTCATCCCAGCCACGGGTCTCATCTCCTGCACTGTAATCCCCTTCAGCAGAGCCTCTGCGAGAGCGTGAGGACCCTTGTGTGTTGACCACTGACAATACCCTCAGGGCCTGGGGTATCACTGGATATATGGTAGATACTCATTAGTTATTTCTGAAAGACTAAGTAAAGTTATAACCATATTGCATGGCTTCCAGACCACCCAACTCATTTTTTCTTCAGATGTGCTGCAGACTCAGAAAAATAGGAAATCCAGACCCCAATACAAGTAACCCCAACTTCCATATATACATACACAGAGAGAAGCGCTGTCCCACTTTGTGGCCATAGCAGTTTCATTCTTTGCTTCTTCAGATTCTCCCTTTGGACATCAGCAGCTTCTTATCAATCTTCAAGCCTCTGAGGATTAAATGCAACAATACAATAGCATAAAAATACTTGGCATGCAGCAAATGTAAGAACTGGTGACAGTCATCATAATCATTATTTAATAAATCTCTATGGAGTTAATCATGGGTGAATGCAAAATCACAGCACTGGGCAATCCTTGGCTGGGTGTGTACTCTCCCACATCAATTCAAAGCCTTTAGAGAGCTGCTCTCTCTGTAAGCTGCTGAGGGCACAGAGATGAATAGCACCTTCAGTGATGGTTCTTGGGAAGATATTCTCTTCTCGCCTTCTCCCTATTACATTTGATGTTTGTAAGGTGTCTCTAATGAGGTGATAGTTAGGAGGTAAGTCCCTTAATCCTTCTGGGTCTCAGTGTCCTCCACTTTAAAGCCAGATGGTTTCGCTCATTGATTTTTAAGGCTCCTTCTGGCTCTAGCCGTGTATGATTTTATTCTCATGGGATACTGGGTGTTTGTAAAATCTCTCACTTTTGTTTCAGTCCCTCCACACCACCCCCTAGCACTCTTCTTCTCATAGACTAAGAAATCCAGGGGGGACTCATTTCTGAGGTCACAAAAGAGGAAGAGCCGGACCCCTCAACCCAGACCCAACAACTGGCAAAGAGAGGCTGGCACGTGACACCCCAGGAGGCCAGTGGACCTGAGGTCTCTGTGGAGGCCCAGCGGCAGCCCCACAGGAATCTGGCTGGCTGTGGGGAGACAAGTTCAGATCCGATGCTTTCAGGCTGGATCTAAGGAAGGAGCTGTTCAGTCCCTTGCTCTCTTATGCAATAGCCCAGCCTCTCCCGGCAGGAAGCTACATTGTGCAGAGATTCACTGAGACTTTGATTGTCAATGGGGTGGCCACAGACCCTCACTGTCTTCCTGGGTCCATTAAACAAACAGAAGAATAAACAGTAAATCAGCGTCGAACCCTCTCCAGGCTCCTAAGGCATTTTAATGATCATTACATTCTCTCTGAAGTTTTCAAGCGCAGTGCATTAGGAGGGGGTCAGAAATACTTAGAAGAAACATCTCTAAGGAGACTGCTTCATCTCAGCCTCAATGGGAATGGGCTGGGATGAGGGTTCCCTAGAAGCCAACATTGACAACCAAGAGCCCTCAAGCATGCAGAGACCCCCACACCCCAGCAGGGGTTGCTTGCTAACGAAATTTAGAAAACCTTTTGGAAATCTGGAGAGCAAGACTGTGAGGCAGAGCAGGGCTCCGTGACTGCTGGCCAGGCCGAGAAAAAGCTGGTTCTCCTCACCTGTGCCATCACCACCCGTGCTTACCAAAGCTGTGCTGTGAGTCCACATTTCCTTGCTCTCTCCCATCTTTCATCAGCGCCATGAGTGTGGGCTCACATTTTACAAAATGACCGACTACATCTATTGCTAAAATGGAATTGAGAAAGATTGTCCAGGGAAAACAGGAGAGGAAAACTGAAATGAAGCAGAATCCCAATTCCGTGTTCTGGCAACCCTGTGCAAACGGCTCCTGGTGTGTCACCGTGGGAGCACATCTCTCTCCTCCCCGGTCTCAGGCAGTTTCTAGAGCAGCGGTCACCAAACTTCCGGACCTCACGGACCACCAGCAGTCCGCGGACCTCCGGTTGGCGACCGCTGCTCCAAAGGTTTCCTTCTAGAGGACCCTCGGGAGGGTCTGACAGCCATAGAATTAGCATTAAGTCTCTGGATGGGGGAGCCGGCACTGACCGGGGAAAATATTCTGTCAAAAAACTCAGAACTTAAAAACACAGCAACTCCTAGCTTGAAGGGGATAATGCATTGCTCACCCCAAACATTCACCCACATTTTCTCCATGAAAGCAGCCATCTTTGCTGCTTCCCTGCTAGTGGGAG
>NW_006298049.1:975370-997993 GCF_000327345.1 Myotis davidii | reverse complement strand
GGTGAAGGCTGTTTATTTTGTAATAAAAGGGACTTGGGGAGACAGAGCTTTTGTACTGTTTCTCTTGAAAGATGGGGGCAGGAGCTGGAGCAAGGTGGGCTTTTGGAGAGAAGGGGTGGCATGAAGCCTACATAGGACAACCAGCCACTGCCTGGGAAGGCATTGGGAGCTTCAGCCCCATCTGGTCCGGAGGACTAGCGTCACAGTGCCAGCTGGCAAGGTGCAGCCCTGGTTTCCTGAAGCACAGGGACTTTCTGTGCATGCGTATTTGGAGGCAAGAGTGCGTCGTTGGCAGCCAGAAACCTTGCCATATGCTGAGAGAGTGCCGTTGAGTTACATGCTGCCTCATCTTGCGGTGTGCTGCAGCTGAGTCACAGCCATCTTGACACTTGGAGAATATAAATAGAAAGATTTGGAGAGAAAAAGAAGAAATCTAGATCTTGGACTTCGCAAGTTCTTCTTGCCAATGTGTGCTGCTTCCTTAGTCCTGGCTGTGGTAAACCCAAGTCAGAGGGGGAGAGCCCTGGCTGAAACTTTCAAATGTCTCTGACTGGGAGACTAGGATTGGGAGAGCTGGGATGAAAGACGGAGGGAACGTGCTTTATTTCTTAAAACTAAGTGGAATGTGTGTCTCCTAGAGCAGGGCTGGGGAGAAGGGAGAGAAGCTTAGGGGCAAAGGGCATCCGATTGAAGTCCTACAGGACTAATCCCAATCTGGTGCCTTCAGGACCTCATTAAATATGGGGAAGCCAGAGTCACACGGTGATTCCTGCTCCAGGAATCTGAGCCCAGAAAGCATCAGGGCACAAGGCCAGACATGGTTGAATTCTTCTATTTTGTTCTCCTTGGCTCCCTGACAAAATGATTCATTAGTTTGTTGGCATTTTTGCTGTTCTTCTGAGGTGAAACGTAAAGTTTCAACATGTTTTATACCAAAATGATTACACTAAAGAAGCCTGGCCTAGAGTTCCCTTGAAGGAAGATGCCCCAGAGGAAGGAGGATTGACCAGCGATGGTTAGTTACGAGCCACAGAAATGAGATGACCTGTGAGAGGCAACATTCAAACATGTCAACAAATATTTCCTAAGCAATCAGTAGACAGTATAAATTTAAAAGGCATAGTTCCTGCCCTGGGGAGCTTATAATGTTTGTTGGTGGGTTGGGGGTAGGACATAAATATCTAACAGTTAGGAAATAGTAAACTTAAGGCAAGCAAAGCCAGAGGGTCCCTAGGAGTTTGTCAGAGTGAACTCAGAGATAGAAAAAACTCATAAGCCATTGAGTTTATTATGTGTAAATCTCAAGATCAGTCTTCTTTCTGGAAGTCTACTTTAATTAGTACTATAGTGGACAAGCACTAAAAGTGTTATTTCTCTAGATATGGAAACTGTTGATAGGACTTAGAAAAAGAGGTCTAGGAGAGTGTGTGCATGCGTGTGCATGTGCGGGTGTGTGCATGTGTGCATGTGCACGCGCGCGCGTGTGTGTGTGGGGGGGAGAGAATACAAGAGAGAATGAATGAGAGAATAAGAGAGAGAAGGGAAAGGAAAGGAGGGAATAAGGGGAGAAAGGAAAGGAGGGGAAGGTTAGGGAGGGAAACAAAGGAAAAGAGAGAGTAGAGGAAAAGAAAAGAGATCCCCCAACTTAGGTAACCCCCACTCCCAGAAACCACTAAGCACGTCCTACCCATATCAGAATTATTATGGTCACTGTCATCCTCAAATGCTTTTAAGTTACTAAATGTATGAGAAGCATTTGCTGTGTTTCACAGAGCAAGCTAAATTAAAACGATCCGTGTCCCTGGACCCAGGGGACTCCTTGTGGGCTGTCTGGTGGTGAGAAGGTTTGAACACACATGTAGAGGACCCTAAGCCTGATGCAGGGTGGGGCCTTGAGGACCTTGACTTTTCAAGTGCTCAATTAGAGTATGTTCCTGTATTTATCTGGGTGGACAGAGTTAAAAAAAGGTTAATTATGTCTTTAAGTAGTATATAATTATCAGAATGACATAATGCACTGTATATTTATGGCAATTTATGGTAATATTCTAAAGCAGTTTTACATCATTATCCCACAACTAAGATTTTTAAATATGGTTTTCTGAAATTCAATAGTTCTGTAAGGGGCTGTTCACCTTCTTGAACTTAATTCTGTCATCAATATAGGAAGAGAGACAGACAATGTCAAAGCTCTCAGTGTATTGGCTTACAGTTAGACATTTATACTTTCTCTTCCTTCCTATCTTTTTTCTCATCCCCCCAACCTGGTGCATGTGTATGTGTGTGTGTGCGCGCACGCATGTGTGTATTGTAACACAGGAAGTAAAACTGGATGAAAGCTTCCACATGAAAATCACAGATATTTCAGTTAAACTCCCTTTCCTAAAGCCGAATAAAATTTTCAAAGAATGAAAAATAGAAAAATTAAAAACTCCACCATTTTCAATGAGACAGGGAGACAGTCACAACTCTAAAACGCAGTCTCTGAGGAATAGATGCCAAGTAGGTGACAATGGGACCAAACTGAGGAAATAAAGATAGGCATGGGCACCTACAGACTTCTGCGGGACTGAGTTCTCCACAAGGGCAGGAACTGGCAAGAGAGAAGTGTCAGGGTCTAGAAACATGAGCAGGGCCAGAAGTGTCCCTGAGTCCTGTTCCAGGATGTGGGCAGAAGGCAAGGCCAGGCCGGTCCTGAATATATAAACATATTTGCAAGAGGAGAGGAAGCCAGGTGGCGGAAGGAGCATCACTGGGCATTAAGCTTATGGCAGTGACCTCAAGCCTGCTGGTAAATGTGGTTCTAAACCAAGGATAATCGCCCCCAACCCCCACCCTGGGGACATTGAGCAATGTCTGAAGATTTTTTTGGTTGTCACAACTGGGTGCAGGGGTGTGCTATGGCATCTAAATGTAGAAGTCAAAGATTCTTGCTAAACATCTGAACTGCACAAGTCCTCCCTCACAACAAAGGATTATTAAACCTCAAATATTCATAGTACCAGGGCTCAGAAGCCTGTGCTATATCATCAGATTAGAGGCCTCCCTGGAGCCTTATGCACCCCCTGCTTCCCTGGAAAGGAAAATTTGACTCCCTGAGCAAAGACTGGCTCCTGGGATGTTCTCATGGCTCAGTGGATTAGATGGGGAAGTCTTAAAAACAACATTTAAAATGAAGTTGTTGTTACCTCACCTCACTCTCCACCACCATAACTTAATAGTTCCTCGGTAAAGGACAATCTTGGTTAGGAAAGTCTCCATTCAAAATTAAGTAATTATCAGAAGGAAATCAACATGCCAAAAAAAGTGGAAGGTGATTGGTTTAGAGCATGAGTAGAACTGGAAAGACCTGGGTTCAAATATTTAAAGTCTTTCTAGCAGTCATTTGAGAAAATAAACAGCTCTTAGTCTAAGGTTTAGCCTAATGAGAAGAATCCTCATGGCACTGCCAAGGGAAATGTGTTTTCGGGAAGGGGCCACCTGATGGGGTCCTGGCTGAAAATGTAGTTTGTCAGGTTGAGCTTCCGCCTCCAGTCCAGGGATCCGAGGGGACCATCTCCCCAACTCCGAAGACAGCAGAGCAGGGCAAGACTTAGGAAGCTGGCTTTATGCTTTGTTTTTCTGCTCTGGAATGCTTTAGCTCAACTCTGTGGTTCAAGAGGATCCCTTTTAAATGGTCCCAAAGAACTTTCCAGTAAACCTGAGTCATCAAAATGCAGTCCAAATACGTGTGGAGGCCAGGTTGAGCCCCAGCTCAAAGGCTCTAGGAGGCAATGTAGGCGACTCAGGTATAAGCTCACTGCAGGAAAAGCAGGGGTTCCCTTTTCACTTGAGTTATCACCAAAGCCCAGCTCTTTCCCATGTTGCCTAAATGGCAGGCATGTTCCTCATCAGCTCTTTATCATGGCTTTTGCACCTCAATTACACAGGAGGAAAAATCACAAGTTTTAGGGTAAGAGCAAAGAGCAAAACAAATTCCCATGCACAGTTTACATAATAATGATGATGATTCTTAAAAAAAAATTATTAGGCACCCATTACAAGGTAAGGATAGAGTTGGTGACTGGACCTATGTTTTTCAGATTTTGAAGTTCTAAAATATGCCATTTTATTGCCTGGGGTTGAGTCCTGGTCCTATCACTTACTTGTTCTCTGAACTTGACCAAGTTACTTAACCTTTCTGGACCTTCATTTCCTCACCTGGAGACTGGGAATAATTAACACCAACTCTATTGAGTTATTGTGCTGGCTAAATCCAACCTATGTAATATTTAGCACAATGCTTGATACATTGTATGCAGGTGATTTATGCTGGCAACTGACTGTTGCTTCATTTTTTTATTATGGTAAAATACCCATATCATAAACTTACCATGCTAAGCACTTTTAAGTATGCAGTTCAGTGGCATTAAGTGCATCACATTGTTGTGCAGCCATCACCACTGTCCATCTCCAAAATTTTTTCATCTTCCCGAAGTGAAACTCTGCACCCATTAAACAGTAACTCCCATTATCCCCTGGAAACTACCACTTTACTTTCTGTCTCTGAGTTTGACTATTCCAGGTAGTTCACATAAGTGAAATCATACAGTAATTGTCCTATTTTATCTGGATTTCTCTTCCAAGTAGGAGGCTGCATGCCCTATAATCCCTCTTTGACACCATTCTGCCTCCATGAAGCATCTTCAGCAGAAATCTTAGTTCTCCAGGGCTTTCTAAGAACGGCCTATCTCACTCACAACTCTTCTCTGAGAAAAGTGCTAAAAATGCACACAGCACATCTGATCCAACTGATTTGTCTAACACACCACTCTGATTTTCAGAATAAGATCATAACCCACCATTCCAGCTTTCCCTAACCAACTTAGAGCGAAACCCAGGCCGTCTAAATCCTCAGGTAAACACTTGTTTTTAGGTGCGTCTTTGGGGTCACTGAAGATTTAGATGCATAAGGATCAACATTTTAATTTTAAACATTTAAACAGGAAACCTTCCTTAAATGAATTGCACACTTCTCTGGACTTTTTACCAGAACATATTCAACATTAATTCCTCAATAAGCTTTACGTCATGACTCAGGATCATTACTATTAACATCAATTATCATAAATGCTTCAATACAATGATGGCCTTAGGATCTGCTTAAGTTTTTGGATCTTAATCTATACTTTAAATGTCCCAGAGCACTATGGTTTTTTTGATCTTCTGCTTACATTAATTAATAGGGATTTCCCCCCTACTTAGTTCTTTGTTATAACATTTCTAGCTAACTCTGCCCTCACACATTAGCATCATTGCCAAGGGGGATTCAAGTTGCAGGAGGCCTGAAGCTCAGACTATTGAGAAGGGAGAAAGGAGGAGCTCTTTAAGAAGAGAATACAGCCCAGCTGGTGTGGCTCAGTGGTTGAGCATCGACCTATGAACCAGGGGGTCTTGGTTCGATTCCTGGTCAGGGCATATGCCTGGGTTGTGAGCGATTCCCAGTATGCAGGAGGCAGCTGATCGATGATTCCCTTTCATCATTGATGGTTCTCTCTCTCCTCTCCCTCTCCCTTTCTCTCTGAAATCATGTATTTTAAAAAAAGGAAAAGAATACAAAACTGATAAATATAAAATTAGATGCCAAATTCGACAGTGGGAGTATTCTTGGAAGACACTCCTACACTGTGTCAGCTAGTAATGACTTAACAATTCACAGAAGTGACTGCAAAATATACAAATATATTTCAATAAGTCCTAACCAACTTCACTTAGCTGCAAATCACAAATGCCTGCAGCCACTGTACTGCTACCTGACAGGAGGTAAAGTGCGCTGGAGGGCAACAGGCTGTCCTAACCAATTGTGGTTAAAATAGCTTACCTTCATAAATTTTACAAAGCCTTAAGACCTGGTGGACCCATTATTAGGGTCACTATTTTATTCTATGATGTGCAATGTATTACTACTATTATTTTATTGCTCAAAGTGTCCCAACTTCCACCATGTAGAGATCTTTCAAGTTGGTCTCTGTATCCGTTCAACATGTTCCCATCAGTTTCTGAGTAATTCCTTACTGTCTGACCCCATAAAATGTTCCAGACTAATCTTATGTTTCTCCTGGCTTAATCATGGAGTCAACCAATTCTATGAAAAATCCTGGTTTCTTTTTTTTAAAAGAATGGTATTTAGGAAACAAGATACAAGTACTAGGTGTGCTCCTTGCTCCTGGGATGTCATGTATAGGAAATGTAAGCTAGAAAGTATGTGAATGTATATTACACATGCATATACAATCTACTTATTTCTTTTTCTCATCTGTTTATATGTTAATGCTGATACCAGTTTATGCTGATACCTCCTATTCTAACACCACAGCATTCATTCTAATATCCCACTTCCTTATTTGTAATTTCTCTCTTCTACTGTGAAAAATGTGGCTCTCATTATTCACAAGGTATTTACTTATTAGCTCAATCCTAGTAGACACATTAAGTAGTTTCAGAATTCCCCATGAAAAACATGTTTTTCAACTAGATAACGATATTTGTGTACAGTTCTTTTTGTCTTGCAGTGGTCTGCAAACTCATTAGTCAACAGAGCCAAATATCAACAGTACAACGATTGAAATTTCTTTTGAGAGCCAAATTTTTTAAACTTAAACTATATAGGTAGGTACATTGTTATTAATTTAATTAGGGTACTCCTAAGGCATAGGAAGAGCCACACTCAAGGGGCCAAAGAGCCCCATGTGGCTCACGAGCCACAGTTTGGCAACCATGGTTCTAGTATATAGTCAAATACTGTTTTCCTGAGTTTCTTAGGTTAGTTCTTTTCTTACTGTTGTGTTCTAGTTTGGATTTCCCCAAGCATCGTGGTTGAATTTAGTTAATTATTGGGGGAGAGATATGTGAAATATTCCCATAGTTCTAAAAGTCAGACTTATAGGAAGGTATATTCCAAGAGGTGCTGCTCACTCCTTGTCCCTGCTACTCTTCCCATTCCCCATTCTTTCCACCCCATTCTTATTCTCCTTATTATTTCTGTATTACCTGTGCAAAAATGAGCAGGTACATGTATTTGCTCTTCATACCCCTTTTTCTTACATGAAGAGAACTATAGATAGCCTTTGCACTTTGGTTTTTTTCACTTAACAATATATCCTGCAATCACTCCCTATGATTTCATAAGGATTCTCTTCATTCTCTTTCACAGACACACAGTACTCCATGAGTGGATGTATCATAGTTTATTCAATCATTCTGCTATGTATAGCCACTGAGATTGTTTCAAATTTTGCTAAATTATAAATAATGCTTCAATGAATGACCTTGTACCCATATATTTTCATATCATTGGAGGTGTATATTGGATTAGATTTCTAAAAGTGAAAGCGCTGGGTCAAACAATAAGTGAACACGTAGTTTTGCAAGATAATGCCAAATTCCACTCTAGAAAGGTTGTACCAGTTAGATTTTCTACCAGCAATGCATGTAAATGTTTATTTCCCCACAGCTTTGCCAACAGAAAATGTTGTCAAATTTATTGATTTTAGCTCATCAGCGAGAAATAGCAGTATTTGTACTGTGTTCCTCTAATTATGAGTGTGAATATTTTTCATGTTTAAAGGCCATCTTTATGGCTTTGTGTGTATGTGAATTGTCTGTTTATGAATGCAAAAGCCAGCAGCAGAAATGGCTGTCAGACTTTAGATCTGGCTCCTGGGATGGGCCTGCCTTCTCTGGGTTGAACTCCAGACGTAGAGACCTTGGACTTGCCTGCTTTCTCAGAACTGTTCATACACCCAGCACACTGGGCAGAGAGAATCCAGTTCCCCCCAGAGCCTGTCTGAGTCTTGATCCAACAGTTTGGTGAGTGCCGTGACCAGGCTCAGTGATCTGAACAGTCAAGGCTATGGCTATTTTTAGGTTTCCTGTGTCAATAAAAACTGTTTTCAAAGATGCTTAAGAGCAAGTCCCATGTTTGGTGTGGAAATCAAGAAGTTAATAATTACCACGGGCCCTCAGTGTCTTTAAGTTTGAGTTTCAGGCTTTAGTCCTTATGTCTCTTACTGGGAAAGGTCATTCAACTTGTCATCTGCAAAGGTCAGAGCAGGGGAATGACCTCATGACTGATGATGCTGTGCTCCAGATCACTGTGAATTCCTCTACCTTTCTGTTTGCAAAAGGAAAAGGGACTTTCCTGAGTTTCACTTGAATTAATCACATGTAACAGCTGTTCAGAAAAAAAAATCAATTTTATAAATCGCATATTTCCTTTCACTGCCTGAAGATCCACACCTGAGGGATTATCTGTGAGTATGTGGTCAGGCCAGAAAGAGGGCTGGGGTTCACCCTTTGAAGCTATATTTTCACCAAAGGCGGCATTTTGCCACTCTCTGTCTTTTCAGTACTGGATCAGTAAGGACTGGGTCAGTTTGAAAACTGTTGCCATGACTATATCTTAATTTCAATATTTCCTACTATAGCTTGTCTTCTTTTGATTCTCTAAATCAAAAGAATTGTTATTTCTTTATGTTGTCTTAATTTGGCACCGTTATCAAAAAAAGAAAACATTGTTCTCTGCTAATAGCATGCAGGGCTGGAAGGGGAGTAATGCAGTGCAAGTCTTATTCAGATCGCACAGCTTCCTGGCACCTGCATAAAGTGGGTGCGTTTAAAAGGCGTGTTTCCTCTCCACGTAAGCAATCTCATCAAGATCGTTAGCCTGACACCCAAAAATCGTACTTACATCTGACCTTTATTTTTTAATTAGATGATATTGAAAAAAATTAATCTGTTCATTAAAGTGATCATAAATCCATCTGTAAGTTGGAAAAAATAGATGAGGAAAAATAGCTAACAGAGTCTATCACGGATGCCAGGTGAAATTCAAGTTCATATTTGCGTTATAGCTATGTTTCTGTACACCTAAATCTATGTTTCAGTGAAGGACCATGAACTATCACTCCAGTTTACGTCTGACCACAACCTGGTTAAGAAAGAGAGGCTCTGAATGCAGACTCTCATCATCTCAAAGGCCGTTGGCCTGTGTGATGGTTTCTCTGACTTTGATGTAAACAATAATGTTTCCATCCCTTCATTTCGGTACCACATGGTATCACTGGTGACTTTTTTGCAGCCCTTTGAGGAGAAAGAGAATGAGTTGAAAGCATATAAGTTTGAATGTTTCATAGAAAATAACTTCTGTTAGAACCCCTGGCATGCCAACATTGCTCAATATTGAGTAAAACAGGGAGTCTATTTTGGAAGGATTTCCAGCTTGAGTGACCATTTTCCTATTTGTAAACTTTGAAAATTTCTTATCATGGCAATGGCTTAACCATTAATAATAAAAAACAGAGGCTCTTTCTTTACTTCTGCAATTTTTTTGTTGAACTTAGCCAACCAGTGTATAATGTCCCAGTGCCCCCTGAGCAATCCCAGCACTCTTCTGGGTTAAATTATAAAAAAAAATAACCTCAATTGTTTAAAAAATACACTTAAAAGTCAGCATATATATTCTCATAAACACACACATGAGCTGTCTTCTGCGTGCACACATACTTTATACATGAATAGCAATATCCTCACCAGCATAATAAAAGTCTCTTTCAGGTTCTCTCTCTTCAGCGGTTCCTATTTCAGGGCCACACCACAGATTCTTTGTGTCCTGAGTTCACAGGAAGCATCCCAAGCATTCTTGCAAGTCCTGTGGCTTGGCTCACGCAGCTGGGAATAAAAGGCCCCTTGAATACAAACGGCAATGCTGCATTCTGGCAGCTGCCACTCAAGGGGAACAAACACCACGCAGCCCGTGTTTTGTACTGCTGCTTTCTGCGCCAAAGGAAAGATGAGAAAAATGTTCTTATGGGAGAATCCTTTTGCTCTGATGTCTAAGGGAAAGGAACAGTTCTTTTGATGATCCCCTATGGCATGTAGAGAATGATTTTTAACTACTAGGAGTATGTGTACTTCTACACAGTTATGTCTGATTTTTAAAAATAAGAGAATTGAAGAACCAATTCCCATTTGCATGGAGCAACCACTTTTCAGCTTTCAAGACACTGATGCGTATTGTTAGCAGCAATGGGCTAGAACCTTTGCTATTAATGGAGACTAGAAAAGGACACTTTGGGAAAGGTCAGCAGGGCTCAACTGGAGCTGGAGGACGTGCGTGACTATAATTACAGTCCAAGGATGGAACATATTTCAGCTTTCCACACAAAGCACGCTTTCTCTCTGCTTTTTTACATGTCACTAAGGCGAGGTGGATAAGTTCTGAAGACTTAGAGAGGGATTTGTTGCCAAACTGTAAAGCCAAACCTCCATGTCATGAATTTCATTATTGTCTCCCTCATGCCACCGGAACAGCCTGTGGCATGGAACATCGTTTGCCTGGCATAATCACATTGAGCACAAAGTGTCTATAGAATCTTATGGGAGGAAGGAGCGGATCTTGAGCTTTATTTTTTTCTTTCTTCTTCAACTCTGTGCATTTAAAATAGGCACACATACTCAGGAAGCTAAGTGCTTGAAAAGTTACTAGTGATGTGAACATAAAGCTTTCCCCTCCTGGGTTGTGGGTATAAATCTAGACTGAATCGGTGGTGATCAAGAATAGATTGATGAGCCCTGGCCCAGTGGTTCAGTTGGTTGGGGCATTGCCTCATGCACCAAAAGGTGGCAGGTTTGATTCCCAGTCAGGACACATACCCAGGGTGCAGGTTTGATCTCTGGTTGGGGCATGTGTGGGAGACAAACAATTGATGTTTCTCTCTCACATCAATGATTTTTTTTCTCTCTCTCTTCCTTCCTCTCTCTAAAATTAATGAAATAGAAAAGAGTAGGCTAGTGAGTTGTGTGTTTTCTTGTAAAAACAACCTCTCCGCATTGATAGTTACTATTCCACACATCAGTACATGCTCACAAAATCCCACAAGTGAAAGGGAACTTAGAGATAATGTAGTCTAATTTCCTCACTTCACAAATACCAAAAATACGACTGGGGAAAAAATATATGACTTGTCAAAGATCATAAAAGCTAGTGATGTCAAAGATAATAAAATTAAGGTTTCCTGACACATATTACAGTTTTTGGTGTCTTTAAATGTTCATGACACTTTTTTATAAAAATCTATATTTTATTAATTAATTTGTAGGGTATGCCAATTTCAGTGGTGTAAATACTCCCACACTGGCTGATTTCAAACTCAACATGACATCAAAAATTTGCAAAGTTCTTAAAAATATACAATCACCTCTCATGAGACAGCACACGCTGACTCTAGCATACCACTCACAGTAACAATACAAGAACAGGAGTTTTGAAGTGAGAATATCTTGGGTAAAAGTTCTAATTCTGTGATTTATTGGTTGTGTAAACCTGAACAAGTTAGTTTTCATAAGTAAAATGGAGATAACAAAAATAATACCAGCGAAGGTAACGGGGAAGCCTTGGACCTCAAGGAGAAAGTCTCCACAGCAGTTGAGCCCTCTTTGAGAGGAGAGCTATAAGGGTGCTCAACCACAGAAACTCATTTGTTCCACACTCACATTTCACAGTACCTGGAGTTTCTTATCCTACTGAGTGTGGTTTATCTGTCTTAGAGATTATATATCACTTGTGCATTTACCCAGCAAATACTTGTTGAATTCAAATTTTCTAGACACTGAGTAAATGAAGAGCAAAAATGTATACGTCCCTTTCTGCTGAGGAGTTTGCAATCCACTTAGGAAAACCGCATGTGTATTAACAACCACAGTACAAGGTAGAAAGTGATGTGACATTAAAGAACACAAATAAAAATCTTTGGAGAATTCTGAAAGAACAGCACCTAATTCTAGCTGGGGTAAGGGGTGGGGGCTTTTAGATAAATAGGGAACGGTGGAGGGGGTACTGGTAATGAAAAGACATGGGCACAGGCATGTTGACAGGGTGTGAATGGTGTAGCTGAGGTGCAACTTGACTAGATAGAGGGGATGGGGGGAGATCTGATGGAGGAAACAATCAGAATATCATGAATGCCTGGCTAAGGTAAACAGCAGTAGAGTATTTTGAATATGAAGAGTAACAGTTATAGTAAATGCTTCAAGAAAAGCCACCAGGCAGTAATGGGCAACAAAGACAAGCAGAGGAACAGACTAAATGGACCACTAATTGGGAGACGATTGAAATAATCCAGAAAGGAAGACTTGGTTTTGAACAAGGGAGTTAATAGGCTTGAGACTGGAATTGGTGAGCAAGGGAGAGGAGACAGTCAGTATGACTCGGAAGTTCCGGGACTGGGTGGCAGGAAAATCCATGCATTATGCTCTTGCTATGTATTTAGTGCTGAATAAAATAGATGTAGGTCCCGCCTTATGGAGCATATAATCTAGTCAGGAAGTCAGACCACAGACGAATGAAAGATAAAACAAATAATCACAAGTGGTGATAAGTGCTATGATGGACGTTAACAGGGTGATGAGAGAGGTCAAGAGGAGGGACCTTCTCAGAGAGGGTGGTCTGGGCTAGATTCTGTGTGGGTGACATTATGCCGAGCCCAGAAGAATGAGGGCTGTGCATAGAATGTGGCTGGGGTGGCGCCCTGGCTGGTGTGGCTCAGTTGGTTGAGCGGTGTTCTGTGCACCAAAGAATTGCCAGTTCAATACCCAGTCAGGGCACATGCCTAGTTGTGGGCTCAATCCCCTATCAGGGTGCATGAGGGAGATGGAAGGTCAATGTTTCTCTCTCACATCAATGTTTCTTGCTCTTGCTCTCTCCTCCTGTCCCTACCTTTCTCTATAAAATCAATGAAAATATATTTTTATGAATGTCAAACTGTCATTTTTTTAAAAAAAGAAAGAATGTGGCTGCGGTGGGGGATGCACCCTAGAAAGAGAAAGCTAAGCAGCAAAGGGCCCGAGATCTGAAAGAGGGGCCATGCTGAATAGAACGTGGGAATTAGAAAAGGGAAAGCGAGTTTGGTAAATATTGTAGATGAGGGGCCAGTGGGCACCCAGAAGAAGATATTGAAGTAGTTGCTGGCAACACAAGACTTACGTCAAAAGAGAGGATCGCTTGCATGAAGGCAATAGGGAAGCAATGCACTTACCTGGCAGAGATCGCTAAGGGGAAGGTTAGAAGACACACAGGTATGTTAGACATGAAAACTGGACAAGAAGAATCCTGAGGTCTGCAGAGTCGGTCCTGGGAACCCTCAGGGGTCACAGGTCCAACCTATGAATTGAGGAGCACTATTGAGGTGGTGGTGGATGGAGAGCTGGACAGAAATTCACATGGGGATTTCAAGGGCAAAGACCATCAGAAAGGAGCAAGTCTACAGCAGGGGAAAAGATCAGGGAGCAGCATCCAGTTCACCCAAAAGCACATCCAGTGCACAAGAGCATGGCAGTCCTGCCTGGTGCCAGCGAGAGTGAAGGAAGGAGCCTCCAGGAACAAAGGGAAGACTCCCCAGGCTGAAGCCAATACAGGGGGCTCTGGTGGAGAACAGGAACTGTGTCGGTGGCTTTGTATGGAAGCCAGTCCTGCTCAAGTCAAAACGTGGATGTGTTCTCAGAAAATGCTGACCTTTTGTTCTCCCAGGAGTGAGAAGAGCAGGGCTAGACAAGGGAGTTGCTCTGGAGAAATCTACAACTAAATTAATGGCTCAGAAAGGCTTGCAGTGCAGGGACAGCTGCTTTTTCTCACTTTTCCTTCCTGTTCTTGGAGACACTTTCTTGTCCCATAAGCTTTGCTGATTGTTGCTAAAGAAGAGCACAACACAAGCAAACTTTTAAGTTTGCAAGAATGAGAAATAGAAATGCCTCTTTGGAACACCACTTGGGCTACAACAAAGCCATGAGAAGATTAGCGGCATGATGCTGTGGTTCTCCCCGAAGAAGAGGGTGTACCAGAAGTCATGTATCCTTAGAATAGAGACCATATTCTGCCTGGAGTATATTTGGGCATCCACGGGAGGCGAGCAAGAGTGGCTGACTTTGCCTTTCAATTGAAGCTTCCTGGGTCACAGCCTATAATAGGATCTGAACTGAATTGATTTTGCCACATTTTCCACATTCACTATTCTCGTAGTAATTCTTATAAATGGTGGAGAAAATAATTTCACTAAGTGCTTGGGTTGTCTGTATCCACATGAGGACTTAGAAGGTCCATCTCAGTACAGATCCTATCACACAGTGAAGCAATCATGTTCTATTTCCATATTTTCCCCTGAAATCTAATCAGTAGCTTTATTGTTCTTTCACATTTCAACAGTCTTTTCCTTCAACACCCCATCAAGGCTTATTTACCTTATTAATGAAACTGGCACTATGCAGTTCATACCTAATCAACTCCTGCCCAATTTTTTCAACTGTCTGAACAATACTGGTATATGACATAGAACTTACTGATTCATACATAATGCTAAAATGTAATGCTCTTTTATTCACACAGAATATATATATATATATATTCTTTCTCCAACTAGGTTTAACCATTTTGCACTCAAGGATTATGCATTTTACTTTTTAAATTTTCCTATATCAAGACACAGGGGACACTATATACATTTTTACATAGAGTAACAGCCCAGTTCTCCAGATGTAAGTAACTTATCACTAAACTCTAAGAAGTGGCTAGTGAGAACAGAAAGGGAAGACAGGAGTTAGATAAGCAGGTGAAATTGGTGAAGCACACCCCGCCACACGCACTCTGCCACTTCTGATACAGAAGAAGAAATGCTATGCCCAGAATCCTCCTCTGGTTCATGAGATGGTGGGGACTGGTTTTTGTTGATGTTATAAAGTGACCATATCCTAAAACTCACATGCTGAATCAGTCAGAATAAGCTAAACAACTCCAGAACCGCTGTCACCTAACACAGCAGAGGTTTCTAGCTCACTCACACTGCAGGTCTGACACCAGTTAGCAGAGGGCTCCTTTGCCACACTCACCAGGGAGCCAGGCCGACAAAGGCTTCCCCTCCACAGGGGCTCCCACGCTCACCTGCAGTGGTGGGAAGTGAGCTATGACAATTGTGTGCTGGCTCTTAGGCTTCTTCCAGGAAGTGACGCACATCACGTCTGCTCAACTCTCATTGGTCTGGACAAATCACGTGGTCAGACCCAACTTTCAAAAGTGCAGTGAAACCAGTCTCACCATGTCCCTAAAGGGAGATAGGTGTGAACAGCGCTAATGCCTACCACCTATAGCACAGGAAGACCCAGAGGACAGCCATCTACCTAACTCAGCATTGAGAAAATCTTTTCTCCAGAAGCGCAGAACTGGTGGGAGACGTCACCATTGAACTATTGCCCAAATATTAAATGCAAAGATTCAGATTTAGAACATTTTTTAAATCTTTAAAAATGTGATTGCTATACATGGTTAAGTGGTAAATTCTCCCAAGATAATTCTTCCCAGAAAACTCTAAGATCCTCCCTCTTGTCCTCTCTCACTTTACCATATTAATTCCCTTCAGAGAATTTGTCATTGCTCATTTTTCTATGTAATTTCTTATTTAAACATTTTCAATAGATTATATCGGTTTAATTTCAGTTCTAATTATAGCACAGAAGATTTAAAACACACAAGTATCATTATTTGAAGACCATTTGCCATCCCTGGCTCATTGCATATTGAATGCTCAATAAATCATTACTACTGTGCTGCTGATAATGAAACAGGGAAATTAGTTTTCTAAGGCCATTTCCATAAAATAGCAAACAGAATTCTGTATACTGATATGCCATGAATTAATTCAGTGAATAAGTCAGGTTTATGATGATGAACTTGGGCCATTAAAAAAAAGCAGTTAACATATTCAGTATCCTCTTTTTAAGGATATAAGAATATATTTAGTGATATAGGCACTTAGAACAAAGCCAGCAAAATCTTTTCTTTCAGATCATGACTAAAAATTGTCAAGAGGATATTAAAATAGGGGAAAACCCCCATCAGCTCTGGAAACCAGGGAAGAGCACCACCAGTCAGTACAGCAGAGCTTCAAGGTCTACCTGGTGGACTGCAAATGGAAGCAAATGAAAGAAAAGGTCAAGGTGGTAACTTAGAACCTTCCTTTTTGAGAAGAACAGGGTTTTGAAAGAAATAAGAAAGGGAATTTGTACCAAATGTTCATAGGAGAATTATTCATAACAGCCAAAAAGTGGAAACAACCCAAATGCCATTAGTGGACAAGTGGATAAACAAAATGTGGTATATTCCTGGGATAGAATACTATTTGCTCCTTAAAGGAACAAAGCATTGATACATGCTAAGCTTGGATGAAAACTAAAAATATGCAAAGTGAAAGAAGCCAAAACTATATGATTACTTTCACATGAAAGTCCAGAACAGGGAAATCTACAGACAGAAAGTAGATTAGTGGTAGCTTAGAGGTTGGAGAGCAGGGAGGGGGCAGTACACGGTGATAGCTAAAGGGTACTTGCTTCTTTTTGAGGTGATGGTGCACATATCTGGGTATATACTAAACATCATTGAATTGAATACTTTACATAGGTGAATGGTATGGTGTATAAATTAGATCTCAATAAAGCTGTTAAGTTTTTTAAAAAGAAATGAAAGAAAGAAAAAGAAGTAAAGAGAGCTCAGAGAACCTTGATACTCTCCTAAGTTTGGCGAGGGGTGAAAGACAGCTGTGGTAGAAATGAGGCCAGCTCCCAGAGGCTAGACAGGAGGCAGGGAGGAGGCTGGGCAGGAGGCTGGAGAGGAGGCTGGGCAGGAGGCTGGAAAGGAGGCTGGAGAGGAGGCAGGGAGGAGGCTGGGCAGGAGGCAGGCAGGAGGCTGGGCAGGAGGCAGGCAGGAAGCTGGGCAGGAAGGTGGGCAGGAGGCAGGCAGGAGGCAGGGCAGGAGGCAGGCAGGAGGCTGGGTAGAAGAGCAAACAATGTCAAGAACTTGGTCTCTTGCACAGCAGCTTTATGAAACACAGAGCAGAAACTGGAACGGGCCTGGACTTGGAATGACCACTTAGGCCACTGTATAGCAGTCTTTGGCTGCTATAGCATGACATGGATGTGTCACCTCCACCCGCCATCCACTCTAGTTTACGGTCAGAGAAGAGGTTTCTAATGCTGTCCAGGCTCTTATGATTGTTTGACTACACAATTCTCTTCAAACCCTTAATAGCTTCTGATTTATTTGCTTCCAGGAAGTTCTGTGTCAGTAAATACACCTAAATTTCTTTCCTAATTTATTTATTTTTCTCACTCAACTCTTTTCCATTCTTTCTCAATCGAATGGTGGCTATTTGGAGAGGCTTGGAGGGAATATAGCACCTTTAATGAATTCTTTGCTTTGGGATTAAGTCTTGACGAGCTTTAACTCCTCAAAATTTTCTTTCAATATAGTTTCCTGCCCATGAGCTCTAGGGGCAGTCATCTTTTCCTACTTGAAAAGGCCCACATTTCTGGACTCTATTTTCTTTCTTTTCTGCTTTTGAGCCAGGCAGTTCTTGCTTGAGCTCTTTCTCCTAAAATTTTGCAAAATGTAGCTACTGTCAATTAGTATACAGCACTAACATTCTCTTATTCAATTTCTTTCCATGCAACGATCAGCTCATTGGGCATTTTACTCACCTTACAAGTTATCACTGACAAAATTTTTCAAACGTTTTGCCTTTTCAAGCCATGGGTCTCCATCCCTTAGGCTAACTGACCCACTCTCCAGCTATAAAGAAAGTACTATAAATTTTAGTGTTTTTGTTATGGTAACGCTCACTTTCCTTACCATTTCTTACCCTGGCTGCGGTGACATTAGCAGTTGAGTGGCTTTTTGTAATAGAAGTTCATGTCTTTCTTATACATAATACATAGTCTAACTGGCAGAAGAGGGGCTTTGCTCCATGCAGTAAATCAGGGACTCGGAATGGTAGAGGCTCTACCATTTCACCTGTGGTTTACAAGGTTGTCTTGGGTATTGCCATGCAAACCATGAAGCACAAAGGAATCATGCCTGAGAAGTGACTTTTCAATTCTGCTCCTGCTGCTGTCTCTTCCTCTAAGTGTTTCTGAATTCAAATTCTTGGCAAATGGAATCTCGTTAGCTAGCTTATCCTTTGCTTATGAGACCGAAACTTAGTTCTCAGGCCAGCCTGTGGGTTGTTTGGGACCTCCATCACATAGGCAAAGACTGAGAAGAGGAAACAAATGGTATAAAACATGGGTACCTAGCCCTGGCTGGTGTGGCTCAGTTGGTTGGACATTGTCCAGTAGACGGAAGAGTTGCTGGTTCAATTCCCCGTAGGGGGCTGCAGGAGGCAGCTGATCAATGTTTTGCTCTCACATCTTTCTCTCTTTCTCTCTCTCTCTCCCTCCTCCCCCTTTTCTCTCTCTCTTTCTAAAGGACATCATGGGAGCATGCAACAGACTGACAAGTCTCAGAGGGAAGGGTTGAGGGGGTGGGGGGGAGATTAACCAAAGATTTACTAGTATATATACATATGCATAACCCATGGACACAGACAATAGTTCATGAAGGCCTGGGGAAGGAGCAGGAGTGGAATGGAGGAAGTCAATGGGAAAAAAGGGGGACATCTGTGATACTTTCAACAATAATGATTTTAAAAAATGGTCATCTAATGGCTGACTTTTCTGCAAGGACAGGGAATTGACACCTAGGAGGGGTCACAGGTATGGCAAGCTGGCTAGTAAATATTTGTTAAATGAACAAGTGAAGAACCTGATGACATCAGGTATTCTGGTAGATGCTAAGCACATTGTGTATGACAAGACACCTATATGCAGTTTTCCAAAATTCACATTTACAGACATGGAAAAGGTCCACAATATAATGTTGATGAAAAAAATCACATTTCAAACGGGGTCATTCTGTTTTTGAAAGATAAAATGTTTGCATATATAAGAAAAAAATCTAACGATATACAATATGTGAACATGTTTAACTATGGTTTTCTTTGGGTGACAGATTTGAGATCATTTTAATTTATTCTTAAATAATTCTGAAGTGTCTGCGCATAGAAACATCACTATAGAGAGAAACATCAACACCGATCAGCTGCCTAACTGCACACCCCTGCTGGGGATTGAGCCTGCAACCCAGGCATGTGCCCTGATCAGGAATCTAACCAGTCACCTCTTGGTGCAGGGGTTGATGCTCAACTACTGAGCAACACCGGCTGGTCTATTTTTTTTTAATAATCAGGATAACAAAGCTATTTTTACAAGAAATGGGGAGTTTTAAAATATGTATTCATTTTGACCTCATATATGCATTTCAAAGAATTTCTTCTAAGAGAATAATTGGAGTTATATTCAAATATTTATATGTATATAAAAGCCTAATGTACATATTGTCCCCATGGGAGTTCAACCGGGAGACCGATCGCTCGCTATGATGTGCATTCACCACCAGAGGTCAGTGCAGAATGAAAGAAGGCTCTGGCTGGCAGCCAGAAGGCCCCGATTGGCCCTGATTGCTGGCCAGGCCTAGGGACCCTACCCATGCATGAATTTCGTGCACTGGGTTTCTAGTATTTTTATAAGAAAGTTTAAAGATATTTCCCCCCTCTGTCTAGAAGGCGTAGCTCTTTAACCTTTCTGAGACTCCATGGTTTCTCTATGAATGTGACTGAAAATGAGCCTCCTTCACATTTCCTTGGACAGTCTCAAAAAAACCCAGTGAACAAGTTAAGCTCTCGTTTTGATATTAAATAATCTATAGACAAGAGAGAAAATGGATGGCATTACCCCCACTGCAGTGGTCAGGAAAATGGAATCAGTGAATGCTGGATGCCTTACAGAGAAAAAGCCCTTATTTATTTATTTATTTTACTGTCAACATCAGGAAGCCTTTTTCCTCCAGCTATCAAATACTCCTAAGCCTTTTTGTTATGAAAATTTGTTTTAGAAAAGGGTCTGAAACTAATCTGTATAAAACAGCAGTTCCCAACCTGTGGGACGCGACCCCTTTGGCGGTCAAATGACCCTTTCACAGGGGTCGCCTAAGACCATCCTGCATATCAGATATTTACATTATGATTCATAACAGCAGCAACATGACAGTTATGAAGTAGCAATGGAAATAATTTTATGGTTGGGTCACAACATGAGGAACTGTATTTAAAGGGCCAGAAGGTTGAGAACCACTGGTATAAAAGGAGAAAAGGCAGACAACAGCTTAACAACATGATTCTCCATGGGAGCACTTAATGAAAATTATTCCTCCTTCCACCCCAAGATTTGTATCGGGAAGTTGGAGAGGTGAACCATGATCGGCATTGCAACAAGCATGCCAGATCATTTTTATGGAAGTGATTTTTAGAAGTAGATTGTGAGAACTACTGCCTTAACATGCTGTGGCAAGCATGGGCATTTACATTTTAGCAAGGACCAAAGCCTCACATTAAAAGAGTGATAACAATCCAGGGTGCTGGGTGGGCACTAGAATTAATGGAGGGAATACTTTGTAACCTATATGAACGTCTATCTGCTGTGCTGTACGCCTGAAACCAATGCAGAATAGTGTAGATTGCAAACTGTAATCTATATATATAAAAGCCTAAGCAACCATTCAACTATTTGACTGTTCAACCATTTGACCAGTAGCTATGACACACACTGACCACCAGAGAGCAGACACTCAATGCACAAGCATGGAAACATGTAACAGACTGATGAATCTCAGAGGGAAGGGGCAAGGGGGAGAGGGGGAGTGCAAGAAGAGATTAACCAAAGATCTTTTTTTTAAATATATTTTATTGATTTTTTACAGAGAAGAAGGGAGAGAGATAGAGAGTTAGAAACATCAATGAGAGGGAAACACCGATCAGCTGCCTCCTGCACATCTCCCACCGGGGATATGCCCACAACCAAGGTACATGCCCTTGACCGGAATCGAACCTGGGACCCTTCAGTCCATAGGCTGACGCTCTATCCACTGAGCCAAACTGGTTTCAGCTAACCAAAGATCTTATATGCATACTAGAGGCCCGTGCACCAGTGGGGTCCCTCGGCCTGGCCTGTGGGGATTGGGCCGAAACCAGCAGTGCAACATCCCCTAAGGGGTCCCAGTTTGTGAGAGGGCCTCTAGTAGAAGAATAAAATAATAAAATAAGTAAAGGAGTGAAATTGGTGTCCATTTCCAGCAGCATGTTGGGCTAGAAACCATGATCAATTCTACTGCTGGAAACAACTAGAAATCCTGGATAAAATGTCTTTAAGTATCTTTTAAAATTTGTTGATGAGCTGTCCAGAAGGCAAGATATTCTCTGAAACCAAATAATCTAAACTTAAAGCAAGCGGCTAAGAGGATGAACAGAGCACATAAGTTGGCTTTTGGCCTGAGGCACTTGTCAAACGCAGGTAAAGTGAGTGTCAGTTTTCATACTGCAAAGGGTTCAGGTAAAAAGAGACAAAGCTCTGTACACAAGATAGTAGGGAGGCGAATAAGAGATCCCTACTGAAGCTGGGGTTCACCAGGGCTACATGCTCAGTTAAGGGATGGACTAGAAATAAACCTGCTCTTGTCCCAGGGAAATGTCAGGGAACTCCGCGATGGTAGGGGGGGAGAAAAAGTCTCCCTTGAGTATTCTTAACCACAAGCCAGGTAGTATGTGGCTTCAAGCTACCTAGGTCATCCCCAAATCCTCAGGATGAATGTTTAAAGTGTTTTGGGCTTGGTATTGCCCAGGAGCCTGGCAAAAGCAAGATAAAATCCTCTCTGACTGAGACCATTTTCAACCAGGTGTAAACATGACAAAAATAATGTTTCTAAAATATGAATGCCTTAAAAAAGAAATCCCCCTCCCCACATATGAAAAATAGATGTCAGTATCACACCATATGACTGCATCAACAAATCCTGATGGTTTGGTCTTTAGCATACATGCACAATTTCACCCCACCCATGTTGATCTCTCCCACCCTAGTTCAGTCACCAGCATCTCTCACCCGTACAGGACTTCAAAGCTAATGAACTCTTTTTCATCAACCAGGTACATGCTATCACTTCGTATTTTACCTTATACATGTTTTCTATATCTATACTTGTAGCTTTCATTTTGAAACTACTTTCTGATATTTATATTCTTCAAAACACTGCCTTTCTGTTAGGGTATTTTAAACTTCTATAATCAACAGAGAGAGAGATTTAAGAGGGATTCAGAGAGCCTTCCAGTCCCCCTACTTACAGGATGAGGAATGGCTGCCTTGCTAGAGACAGGTCCCTCTGACTCTCCTGTTCTCTCTCCCTTTTACAAACCTGGAGTTCAAATAAACGTCCCAACTCTCCCACTGCCATTCGCAGGCATTCTTTTCCAGGCCACCATGGTCCATTTCACCCCAGTCATTTAAAGGAACACAATCTACCTAAGCAGTGTTTGCCAAACACATAAAAAAAGCCCTCAAATGGCCAGTGCCATCTAATCTCAGCAGAATTTTTGCAAACCTCATCCCATTGGCCCACTGACTTTCCAGGTTATTCAAACATGCTGGGGTCCAGCCCCAGCGGGTCCAGGGGTCCCCAAAGGTGTGGACAGAGTCGGCGAAGAAGGAATGACACGGAGACAGCGTTCAGCTGATCAGCAGCCTTGCCTGGATCTCTAGCCACAATCTCCAGCCAAGTTCTGTGTCCTGTTCTCTTGCTAGGTTCTCCAGCCAGGTTCTCCAGGTTCTCCAGCCAGGTTC